>NC_050173.1:39781636-39896636 GCF_008315115.2 Sander lucioperca
AAAAACATTTTTTTTTTTTTTTTGCATTTCTTGAAACCAATCACAATCGGCATGGGCGGCGCTAAGCTCCGGACATAGCGACGGTGTCTCTGCTAAATAGTCTCAGGAAGGAACTTGTTTGGTAAAACATTTGCACCCCGCAAAAGAAAACTTCTCATGCAATATTAAATGAAGTTAACTGTTGACACAGTACAGTAAGGTGAGCTATTTGAATTTAAGCTTTTATTTTGTCTTATTTTTTAGTATCTGACATGTACACAACGTTTAAGATCTCTAGTAGTGGAGCTGTTGGCTGTTTCTGAGCTCACTAGATGGCTGTTTCAAGTAAATATCAGTGAGGCTCCAGTTTTCATTTGAACTGTGTGTTTGGATGACCAGTTTGGTCTTCTCTCAGCTGTTGTTGAAAGATTGTAAACATTGCAAATCATTGTTATATTTCAGGCATCAGGCATTGCCCAGGTTACCGCTGTTTTTAGTTGTGAATAACTTAAACTGGATTCATGAGGCTCCCATCATCTGGGCCTGAAAACACTGCTCCTGTTGGATGGAACCCTCTGGAGAACTTGCCAAAGTGCTCTGATATACTACATATATATTAATCTAAATATCAAAGGTATAATTTTGGGACAGAGGACACCTGGTAGATTATTGGTATTACATTTAATCGACACATTTTAAAATTTGAAAGACGTTGGCAAACAAAGAATATCTGTAAACTCCATTGTGTTGTCACAAACCCAAAGTAACGGCAAAATAATGAAACAGACAAAAAGCGCCAGCGATGGAGATAAAACCAACACAGTAAATAAACAGCACACTGTGTGACAGTGACAAGATGAGCCCAAAGCAAAGATAATAGAAAAGGCCGGGGGATAAAAGTCTGAAAGGTAATTTAAAGTGTGGAAGCGATGAGCGTGTACTCACAATGTTGTTGTGTTCAGGCAGGTGGTTGTTGCTCAGCAGCTCATTCTCCTGAACCAGCGGGGAGGGCCTGGGAGCAGGGGGGGGGGTGATGTCTGCCGGCAGGGAGCCGGGGCTCCCCATCCAGCTGATAGAGTTACCTGCACAGAGGAGACACAGCCCCATCACTGCTTCTGTGTGTGTGTGTGTGTGTGTGTGTGTGTGTGTGTGTGTGTGTGTGTGTGTGTGTATGTGTGTGTGTGTGTGTGTGTGTGTGTGTGTGTGTGCGTCTGTTTGTGTGTACATGCCTGCGTGCGTGTGCGTGCGTGCATGTGTGCATCTAGTGGGCGTGAACCTACATATCTATTTGGCAGCTTTATTGTTTGAGCTGTCGGCAGCTTGATAAATGATCGAGCTTTATGGGAAGTGCATCGACGCATCGATCCACGCTTTAGTGTTTGGACATACAGATTCAGTGTGTATCGACAGCCGTATTGACAGCTGCTGTGATCGAGTGACAGCTGGAGGGCTCTACCTGAAGCTGCAGATACACACTGTCAGGCTGGCGTGAATGCTGAGGCTGAAGCATGTAGCTGACATATGTATAAGGAGGTAGAGTTGGGTTCATGCTGGGAACAGCGCTGCAGGAAGCAGCCACCCAGACACATCAGCAGGCAGTCTGTCCAATACATTTCTTCCCTTTGAGCTGTTCCTCAGAGTATCTTTGATGGTGACACATTCATTCTGTTTTCATTTAAAATGATGATTTAAATTATTTAAAACAGGGTTTACAAAACCAATGTGGATAGCAATGTTGGTGGTCTTCAATTTTAAGGTTTTTTGGCTCTTTATCTTCCATAATGTAGATGTGTAGATTTTCTCCTAAATTCACCAAAAGTTAGCATTAGATAATGCCTCATTTGCATAATATAAACATACAATTTAAGGAAACTTGTAATACAAAACATTATAAATGTTAGCTGGGGAAGTTTCATGCTGATATCTGTTAGTTGAAATCTTTTCCCTAACTGAAGCTTTTAACACACTCAGATATCACTCACAGTCTGATTTATATAACATTTATTCATAAAAACATGCAGAAAATAGATTTTTATTGTATGGCTGTTGACAGTATTTTCTGATTTATGTAGTGATACAAACAGATATCCAAAATGCCCTCATGTTTGATGGATAGTTTCCCAATCAATAGTTTCCCTATCAAAATGCAGTGTCTCCCCTTAAATGTGATCTAAATTCCAAATAATCCCCAAAGTGCTCTGAGGTACTGTATAAAGCATCTGACAGCGCATACAGGGCATCATGGGAAAGTAACATGTCATGAAATTTTCCTTGGATTTGGGAGGATCCTTAATCATGGTTGCAGCTGCCACCGTGATCCTGCTCGGCATCCTGCTAACGCCCACTGTTCGTCATAAAATTATTATGAATCATATTTCTCTATATCTGTATCAGTGTCTCTGTGCCTCACCGCCCACCAATTGCCTGGTTCTGTCTGAGGTTTCTGTCTGTTTAAAGGAAGTTTTTCCTCACCACTGTGGCACCAAATACTTGCTCTTGGGTGGGGGGGGATTGTTGTGCCTCTGTAAATTATAGAGTGTGGTCTAGACCTACTCTATATCTAAAGTGTACTGAGATACCTCTTGCTATGATTTGATACTATAAATAAAATTGAATTGAATTGAAACCATAAACAGTTATATAGTTATCGAAAAATGATTTACATTTTAGGATATTCTTAATTAGAAAAATTGGTTGCACAAAATTAACTTAAGCTAATTCCTTAGGAAACGTCTTTAAAGCAACACTATGTAACTTTTCCCACTTTTGTTCCGCTACAGGTTGTCTCATTGGAACTACAGCTGTAGTTCTTTATTTTTTTTCCCCAAGAGTTAGATGAGAAGATTGATTCAAGTCTCATGTCTGTGTGTTGAGTACAATGCTGGAGTCAAGATGCGGTTAGCTTAGCTTAGCATAAGGACTGGAACCAGGGGGAAACAGCTACCACAGCTACCATCAGCTCTAAATCTCTCTGATTACCATGGTATTTATCTTTTATTTAATATTTACACTAGTCTATATCCACGAAGTTCCATTTCCAGGACTGCTCCGGTGCAGCCGGAAATTCCGCCGGATGCCCTTCATTTCGGCCGGATGTCCGTTACCTTCCTCTTTCTTTGTGTTGGTGTTCTAAACTCCGGTGGATTTATGAGGACTATGGTTAACTGCTCCTCAGATCTCTGCAGGGTAAATCCAGACAGCTAGCTAGACTATCTGTCCAGTCTGAGTTTTCTGTTGCACGACTAAAACAACTTTTAAATGTACACGTTCCACCAAAACAAATTCCTTGCAGAGTCTATTTAGCAGAGATACTATTGCGGAGCACACCAAATCTGGAGACCTCAGTAATGACAAGACTGTGGTAAGCTACGCACAATCACAGTGCCCAGCTGGTGTTTGCCACAAAACAGTTCCAGCACAGAACTCTGCCCTCTAAAATAGTAGACAGGATAGAAAATGTGTGAGCTGTAAAGGTGTTGGGTGTATTTTTGAATGTTGCGCAGAGCCAGGCTGCGAGTCGTTATGCTAAGCTAGGCTAACCACACATCAACTCACTCCTTTTTTACATCGACCAACAGAATGAACATGTGCCAGTCGTATCCGTTATTTCTCACCACATTTGTTGCTTAAGACTGAAACACTTGCACTTTTTTAATCCCATGTACTTTGTAGTTCTGTTTCTATTATTAGATTCATGTCTGGTTCACCTCCTCAGTGCAATGTGGCTATTTATGTCTGATTTCCACCAGACATTTTAATAACTTCACAATAAAAACAGCAACGATAGAAATGAGCGAGGGCCCTTATTGAGTCCCCGCTCTTCTGAGTCTATGTAAATCAGTGTACACAAGTATCCAACCAGTGCAGTGCACATATAGAAGAGTCCCCATGGCATTTAAATTGGATTTTACACAGCCACCAGTTCTCCTCCCCTGAAATACTTCCTGGCCCAGGGTCGTGGATACATGATTATGTGGTCATTTGATTTAATGCAGATTTATTGTGCTATAGTAATGCATACTCCAAAACAAATGTGCAATCATTCCAATTACCACAATCAAACTGACACACTATGAACCAAGGGCTTAGGTGGCCCCTCGGGGCCCAGGGCTAAGCCGGAGCAAAGCGGTGTAATTTTCCTACTGGACACAACATCAACTGCAAATACTTCTTATATTGCAATCAAAAAAGTAATAAACTCTCTTAAAATCTGATCAAATTGTGATCACTGAATCTGTTCACTTTGAAGGGCCAATAAATACATAAATAAATCAAACTGGTCAGATCTTCAATGCAAGAATGGGCTTGTGAGATGGCGAAAGTAGCAGCATTTGAAAAAAATGTCTTACAAACGGTTTGCAAGATTAAGTGTTTACACTAAAAAATGAGGAAAGTACCCGAGCACTGTGGAGGGCTCTTAGGATGCCATGTACTGGGGATGGATGTATGCAGTGTGCTTACGATGTTAGCATATATACATAATACAGTATGTTTGGGTGGTTTACAGTTTGTTGGTTATTTTGTTGTTGTGTGTTGTATTGAATATCATGGCTGTTATTTCATTTTGTCTTGATTTTTGTACAGGGAGGGGGTGATGGTGAGTGGGGGATTCAGATGGGGAGGTGATGTGTCAATGTTGTGAATTGTATGTTTTGTGAGATAAAATTTAAAAAAAAACTGGTCAGATTTGTCATAGCCAAACGCAGCATATAAAGCCAGTATGGAGCAGGTGTAGCAGAGGTGTAGCGGAGCAGTGGTGTAGTCTACGTGATACGCAGGTATACGCAGTATACCCACTAAGAAAGCTCCAGGATTTCCATATACCCACTTAAAAATGTGCAATGATATGCAACAACATAGTTTTGTGAAAGAACTTTCACTTCAGATATTTGTATTCCCAAATACGGGGTCGAGTAATGTGACAGCAAACTAAACGAACATCGCAGAAAATGCAGAGAGACTTTTCTCATCTTTCATCGACCCGCTGAGCGCAGTGCGTAGTGTGTGCGTAGCGACCGGACCCAAATGCTCCGCCTACACTAACGCCAGTATCCTCCCTTCACCGTAGACATTTAAGACAAATATAAGTAGCCTATTTTATTTTGCCCTTGTTGCTTTGGGGTCAAGTTTTGTGATCCAGGCTTAGGTCACTGATGTGAAAGCCCCCTTACTGCTTTATATTCCATTATATTTTTGATATATGTTGAATGTCATCTGTGTTTTCTTTCTCATAGGATAAATAAAGGTATTCCCACCATAAATTGGTGCATAAAAGTGTATCAGAATGCAGGAAAGTCTTTGACGCTCAAAATAACCCTGGGGGGAGGACACCCAGACCCCACACTTTGATATATATATATATATATATATATATATATATATATGGTACAGTATACCCACTACAATACATTAGACTACACCACTGTAGCGGAGGTGTAGCAGAGGTGTAGCAAAGATGTAGCCGTGTGCACTCACGCAGGCAGCTGTTGTGAGTGAACATGCGCTGCAGTCTCAGACAGTCCTGCCACTGGTTGCCGCTGCCTTCACAGTTACACCACAGGGACACGTCTGCAGAGCCGTTGCTGATGTAGTTGGGTGTCATGATGGTACCTGCAGGTCAGAGGGTCAGAGATGGCACATGTTAGCTTCGGACAAGTCAAAGCACCTACGTGCTTTACTTTAAATGTTAATGCTTATCATAGTATTTCAGAGATGTTAACACGATCTCCAGGAAACAAATTTGGCCAAAAAGCCTGGAGGCCTCTCCTGGCTACTACTTTTTACTTTGAGCAATTTGGGAGGAAATCAGCTAGCTTTATGGCACGGCACAGACAGAGGATTCAAACAAAGCAGAAAAACAGCCTGTAGAAAAACTTGATGCAGACTCTGACTTTTCCTCGGGGAGCTGAAGTGACATTTTGGTGTTTTTCTGCTCAGTGCCAACCTGGCAACTTTTAAAGACAGAAAGCCCAAATTTGGACAATACGATATATACAATACAATACAATAAGCCTGGATGAAGCTGAGGTAGCAAACACCATGGCTGAGTGCGACACACACAAAACAAAAAACAAAACACCCCACTTTTACGTCTTAAAGAACAGTTCCACATTTTGGCAAATACTTTTTTTTTTTTTTTACTGCATTCACATTTCATTCATTTGATTACCTCTGGCAGCTACCCTTTTGTAAATATGTATTGTGCAAGTTGTTCCTTTAAGAAAGCTATGATCCTGATAGAGAAGTCATCCATCATTGTCAGAGCGAGCAGAAAGCCACTCGGTGCCTCTCTATCCACATCTCTTGTCAGCTGCCATGCGTCTAGCTTGCGTCTATCTCGCTGCTGCTTTTTCTCCTTCTCTTCTGCTCTGTGTGATCACCTCGCTCACACTCTTTCTGCCTCTCCACCCATCAATCGCCTGTTCCGGCCATCTATCCTTCCACCCATCCACTCCACTCTGTTCTGTACAGACCCTCTTATTTGGAGATTTGTGCATTATTAGCTCTGTTTGAGAGAGTCTTAGGACATTAATATATAATTATTCAACCTTTCTTTTTTGCTGTTGGGTTCATGCAGCTGTCACTCATGACGCACATTTTAGGTTCAACCCAAACTTCTTTGTCTTTTCTCTTCATTTGAGTACATCTCTTTATCAGCATCCCCATGTCGTGTCTTACAGCGACAAGTATCATTGATGGTATGGACGTTTATTAATGACATAAAAGAATTGGGAAAAACAGTGAAATAAAATGTAGCTTGAATCAGCCTGCCAGTCCAAATACACTAAATAAAAAATACACAACCTCCATGTAATGATCTGGCCCTGGTTTAACTCGTTAACTCGTTAGCTAACATGACCACGGTTATTGTGGATGTATTGTTGACATACCTTAGTAGCCTAGTAGTTCAGCGAGTAGCACAAGAGCTAGACTTAGCGATAATAGACTGACTAGTCCAGCCTTACCATTTTGATAATTTGATGACATGAATATCTTCCACGCAGCTATTCATTGATTGGTGGACGACAACATGAAGAAATGGATTGAAATAAACAGAAAGGACTTAGAACTTGAGCTTTGTTGGTGGTTTACTCCATTATAAATTATCGGTTCTTGATACTATATGCCCTCAGTGGCGCACACCGGCAGTAGCCTGGTCTACAGTACATCAGCCAGCGGGCTCCAACAGCATCATGCTTTAATTCCTGGTTGAATGTGACAGTGACCGTGGGGTTAGAGTGGAGCACGACCATCAGTTGTGATCACTATTCTGTCCTTTAAAATCAATGTTTTCATGCTGCCATCTTGACTTTTCGATTGGTTACCATTATGTTTTCTTTGATCTACTTGGTAGATAAAACATGTCATGGTGCCCAGTTTTCAGATGTTGATCAGAAATCAAAATGACTGCCTAATTATAATCCATAGTTTAACCCTCCTGTTGTCCTCGGGTTATTTGACCCATTTTCAAAAAGTTTCTATGTCAGAAATGTGGGTTTCTTTCAACCAAATTGTCGAAGAAAGTAACGTGGATGGTTCCATTCAACACTCTGCGCAAGTAAAATGAATGATCAGTTCACTAGTTTCATTGAATTTCTGTGTTTTATTCAATTTTATAGCATTTGAAAAAAGCTTCAAAAATGTCTGAAAAAGCTTAAAAAATGCAGGAAAAAATTCGACAAAAACATAAAAAAAGTCAAAAAAAAGTGACAAAACGTTGACCGAGAAAAACTAACTAACTAACATGCATGGTCGACGGGAAGACAACACAAGGGTCAAATGCCCAAGGCCTTGTCAAATTTCAGGGGTCTGAATTACGAGTTCTAAATGTCCTACAGACAAACTGGATAACATGCCAAAACTCTGGTGGAGGTAAAATGCAGTCTTCTATTTCATGTCATGTCATGCTCATCATTCCTCCTTTCCCAACTTCCCCCCCCCCATCCCGTACCGATGAGTCCAGCATAGGCTCGGAGGCACAGGCCTGCTGAGTCTTTCAGGCAGCCGCTGACCGTCACAGACGACGGCTGGCAGTTATTGAGGAAATCAGCCAGTCTGGACCTGGCAACGACACAGACAACAACTCAACAAACATCAAACATAAGAAGTGGGCAGGACATCTGGGTGTGTGTGTTGGGTGTGTGTGTGTGTGTGTGTGTAATTGTGAGTTTTCGTAGGGTTTCAGTCCAACACCAATGTGGTTTAAAGTACTGGCCCATTTTAGTGCTTGTACATATTGCCTTTTCTCTGTCCTTTCATCATTACTTTCTGCTTGATACTTGCTTTAGACCCACTGCTCCTTCAGCTTTTGTCCATGTATTTAAGACTGGGGGACGTATATGCATTCACAAGGGCAAATACCAGCTTGCCATTTTGTGCCGATTTGTTATATCCTTCAATTTGTTTCAAGTATCCCTGTTTTCACAACTAGATTTCATGAGCAATCATCATCATAAAAATCCCGTCATACAAGCATGAGTGAAATTTAGGTGAAGTCTATTCATGGCATGCAATATAAATCCATAAATTCACTCACAGTAGAAAAGTAAATTGAGAGTAAAACGAGAATTTTAACTACTCCACAAATGGGGTTTAGAAAATAATTAATATTATGATTTAATTATTTTATAACAATGTAGACTGTAACATGCTATTCTAAACTATTTGTTCTTGTGCGGCAGTCTTGTGCCCCCTGAGGTAGCTCTCCATTAGCCAATGTGTATCCAGCACTGCCTATTCCGCAGACACGGCTGTGACCAGACATGAACTGCACTTACAGTTTAGTCATGTACATCTGATCCAAAAACTCTGATCACATGTATCTGTGGTCAAAGGCGTTCAGTGGCTGGATGATGTTAACCAGATCAAATATCTTAATGTCCGACCCAAAAACATTACTACGTGATCTTACTTTTACTAAAGCTATGAGGCAGCACTGTGGGCGATCAATTAGCCCCCCGGCAAGAGGCTACCAAAACCTCATGCCACAAAAACAGTTTCGTCGCCTCTGCAGTCAGCCTTGCCAACAAGGCCCCGGACCCCCACTGATACTGACTCGTAATCCCCTCCCCCCCATCCCTCCCCATCCCTAGTCACTACACTTAGACTAACCTTCATCCTGGACTTTACATCTGAACATTGCATATACTTTATATTCTTTGCAAATGTTGCACTCAACCAATTCAACCTCTTTTTTCTTATGCAACAGTTATTTTGTATGTATATATTTGTTTTTCTGTATTTATTGTTTATTTTATATTCATGTTTAATATGTATGTTTGTCTGTTTATGTATGCAGAAGCACAGACACATACCGTGCAATGTTACATACCTTTGCTGTCAACTGTAAGATAACTAATAAAACTGCCCCCTGTCATTTAAATCTGATTTTATGATTAAAGCATTTGATTTTATGATTAAAACCCAGTTGTGTGGCTGCTTGTCTAACCTGCAGAGGTCGTCCCGGCGGCAGAAGCTCTGCTGGTGGAGGCAGTTGGGTTGCAGCCCCTCCATCTCCTGGTAGGAGCAGGATGGGACGATGGTTTTCCTCCTCCTCTCCCCACACAGGGTGTTGGTGCAGGGGCAGAACAGGACTCCCAGGCTGTACTCCTCAGGCACCCGCTCCAGAAAGCGCCGCAGGGCCCGGTGGCACTTGTGCTGGTTGCACCGGTTGGTCCCGGGAGCCCGTTTGGTGCAGGCCAGCACGTACTCTGATCGCAGAGAGCCACACTTCTCGTACAGGCCGCAGTCCTGTGCCGCCTTCAGACACTGGTTCTCACCATCCAGCTGCATGTAAGATGAGGCTGAGGGGGGGGGGAGTCCAGTTAGCCAAACACAAAACACCTGTGTGTGCAGAGAGTTGTGAAGAGGGAAATGGAGGTGCCAAGCCTCGTCCAATAGTTGCTCCAAAAGAACATCTTAAAGTCCGATGTATTTTGTTTTTCTTAAAAACTATAGCCTCTCACTTTATTGACGATCATCATGCTTCCTCCATACAATACACTGGACCCAAAGAAGATTAGAGGGAAGTAACTCACACACAGTAACTAAAATAAACTGAACAAAAGGGAATAAACTATAGAATGGTATTCTAACACCACAATGGGGTGCTTTACAGTAAGTATAAATTCACCTTTTGCAGACTGGGTAACAGAAGCAATCCTAGAAGAAGAGCCTCTTAATTTACAGTTTGTTTTATCACTTCAGTACTATTATCGCAAGCAGGTGGTAAACCTCACAACTCTTAGTACAAAACTCAAAGCAGATCATCAAGATGGCTCATTTTTTCAAACATGTAATCACATATTCCATTGACTAAGTACAACACAGAATAACACAATTACTTTTTCACCACACCTAATCAGTGTGTCATCAAATACAAAACCTTTCATGTGAAGTAACTCTCTTTCACAATGTAATGCTCACAATACTTTTGATATGCTTCTATTCTGATTTGCATTAACACATTTCACCAACATTTAATCCAGCTGCTCTAACATAGTAATAGTTAATCACAGAAGCGTTTGTTAAACCTATAGATTTTAAATTGGTTTGTCAGCTATATAACATATGTGTATGTATGAACATCTTCAAATTCCTTCAACATGGAGCAGGATAGACAGCAAGAATTAGGAAGAGAAGGATCCGCCAGCAGTATCGTCACCAACAGTGAGGCCAGAGAAGTTACTGTAAATACTGTAAAAACACATTTGGCCAAATGATTGTAGAGGATGGCTTCATTTATCACAACTTGATTATGCATAGGATAGATATTATGTAAATGTTAGATTCTGTAAATGCTGGGTAATGTAAGTGTATTACCTAATGTGAAATCTGTATTTCACACTACTGTAGCATATTACTTTCACCACTTCTAGTGATGATTTTAACTATTGCATTGTTAGTCACTGGATTCACTGGTAGTTAAAATTACTAAACTGAAAAGATATTATGTTGTGTTCTGTTGCTTAAACCATGTGTTCTCATGACATTTCACACAAAAATCAATGCTTGTGTGGCGAGAGAGGTTTACAATCGAAATGAATGCACAATGGTAGTTTTGAATAAAAGGCTGTGTTACAAGTGTGATGAGGTTGGAGTTTTGTACTAAGAGTTTTGAAATTGTACCACATAGTTGCATTACCAAATCATTCAAAACAACTGTAACTGAGGTGACGAACATAAATAATTCCTGGTTCCAGCCACAGACGCCTGGCAGAGGCCTCCAGATATCTCGGGAACCTTACCAGTATTGGGACTAAACTGTAGAATTTACTTGGCCCTGAGGACGGTGGTAAAGGAAAACTCATCAACTCTCCAAAATGGAAACGGGGTTCAACGATCTGGTCAACTTTATGGCTACCCAAAAAAGAAGTCAGAGAAAAGGCCAGATGTTGACCAAAATGATCACCATGTGGTCAAAGAAACTTTGGCCATGCAGTGGATGAGAGAGTCACAAACATGTGGGGCAAAAGAAATGGACTGATTGTAGGCAACCAGGTAGCTCAGTAGTCTGCAGTGTTCATATCCAGCCCATGGCTTAAATCATCCATCTGAGAATCTAATAACTAATATTTCCTGGCCCCACAACTGAACAAGCTGCTAGCTAACACATCAACTGTTTCAGCACAATCAGGAAATTTTAGCATGTTGGAAAGTCCCAAGTTACCCAACACCACCAATATGAACGTCCAATGGACAAAGTGTGACAGTGCAAGTGGGGCTGACAAAAAGGAGGCAAGCGAAAAGTGTTTCCTCAGCTGGTCACCTGTTCCTATCTCTATTGATTGATACATTTTGATTTACATGTCTGAGGCTCAGTGGTTCATCAAGCTGCTGCACTGTGATTGACACCTCATCATAACAGAGTGGACGAGTGAGTCTGTGTGTGTATGTGTGTATGTGTGTGTGTGTGTGTGTGTGTGTGTGTGTGTGTGTGTGTGTGTGTATGTGTGTTTTACCTGCCACTAAGGAAGCCATGCGAGTATCCATCATTGTGTCGTCATAGGGAGACATTTCCAGCTCGTCCTCCCCTGGAGAAAAGGAACACACAAACATCGGCAAACAACTGAGTGATCACTTACCATGTGACCCACAGTAGCTCAACAAAAGGGACAAATGTAGACAAACACTGTTCTCAATCAAACTCCATGTGGCCTCCTGAAATGCACTGGAAGGAGTTATGAGTGTAATATTTGGAATGAGGCCATTACACTGATTTGAAACGTTTTCTACAGTGAAAGAAATGGTGTAATAAGTTCACTCTGAGGCCGGTAAATAAAAAAAGGTATTGTCTAAACTACCACTGGAAGGTCATTTTTGAAAAGTTGTTGCTTAAATAATTGGAGAACAACTAAATCTCTGTGGCACAGCACAAGAACTACTTACTCTCCTAAAACAGAGCAACCTGATCTCACAGAATTCCATGAAATGAACACGGCCCCTTAACTCAAAATCTGTGGCAGTTTCACGGAATCGCAAAAAAATCAGTGATGGGTCCACGGAAGAATTCTGTGAAATGAACACGGCCCCTTAAGTTTATGTTTACGCTTACGTTTCCATTACACGCGGGACAACAACGGGACGGTTGGGTTTAGGAAAAGAAGAACGGGATAGTTGGGTTTGGGAAACCAATAACGGGACGTGGGACAACAACGGGACGGTTGGGTTTAGGAAAAAAAGAACGGGACAGTTACGATTGGGTTTAGGAAACGTGACACGTGGGACACAATCCCCGGTCTCCTGGGTGAAAGTCCTGTGTTTGACCCATCCACCACCCACACCAACCTCCATATGCGGATTTTCGGGCTTTCATACTAATCGCTACCGTAGTCGCTCCCAATGCTACGTCATCTTCTCATTGACTTTACATTGGCATTGTTTTCCGTGGCACCACCACGTAATGCGCTGTTAACACTTCGGGATCATTTCACGGAATTCTGTAAGACCAGGCTGTCCCGAGGGAAACAAGGTAGCTGCTTAAAAATCTAAACCCGTCTAAAACTGTGCTCAAGATTTCAAGACACAATTCAAACTTCTGAGTAAATAGATTAGGGGCCGTTCTGTATTTATGGAATGGACCACCGGAGGAAAATAGGGGAGGGTCATGTCTTTTTATTCTTTGCTGAGGGGAGGGTCATCCAACATGTTTCAGTCCAGAGGGGGGAGGGGTCACCCAACTTTTGTATTCATGAAACAGCAACATTTCAAAGTGGCTTGTTTGGTGCATATTTTTCCATGTAGCACTTAGTCTCGGCCCCCGCTACCAGATGGGTCTGACCCATGAGTTTGCTGGGGGGCAGGGGGAGCTGCCCCCTGGTGGCTGAAACGGATAATTGCCTTGTTTAAAAAATGAGTGGAAAAATTACGTCTGACATGATCAGATATTTTATAAATATCTTAAATAACACAAAACAACTAAATGGTGATAGGTAATACATCAGATTTCATATACTGCTTTAGTAAAAAAAAGTATTTCCTGGCTGACGATGGGAGCAGCAGGACGTAAAAAATGAAAATGACTAGTCTGGACATCTCACCGTGCCAAGGTTGCAATAAAGGTTTCCTAAATGCCACATTTGATGTCAGCTTACTAATTGATTGCAGGTTTTGTGTAGATTTTGACTTTTATACGTTTATTCCACTTTGTTTAAACGGCGAAGTGGATGAAGCCTAGTGACGAGTCCATAGCAACCAGTTTGTGTGTTGAATGTTACCCAGAATGCCTTGCTGAATGGTCTCAATATTTTATTGTTTTATTTCATGTGAATACTAGTTTACTAGAGGAGTAACTTAGTATTTGAAGTAATGCAGTAATGCAGGAAGTGTGCATTTAGTTTCCATGCTTATTGTGTTTCCACAACAATGTTAGTGAGTAAATCTACTGAAATGGCCACCACACCACAAAAGAGGAGTGTGATGCATCTGATGAGAATGCAGAGGTTTAGTCATGTATGCCATGGCTGTAAAAAAACAATGGGAATCTGTATATATTTGCCAAGTGCAAACCATTAAAGAAGGTATTGATAAATTACTGGGGGAGGGTCATGCCTTTTTTCCAAATCATTTTGGAGGGTCATAGAAATGTTTTTACTGGTGAGGGGAGGGTCATGTCTTTTTTGGCTAAAGGTCCCAAAACTCCTCCGGTGGCCCCCTTAAATAACTAACAGTCCCTTATGATTACTGTACTATACACAGCAATGGACTATTTGTACCACTTCAAACTACTTGATATGATTTATAACTCTGGGTGAGACTGTCTTCATGCTATTGTGGACACACAGAAGCCAGATGGAATTCTTTGGGATTAAAGATCCAATAACATTGGACAGGCAAAGATAAAGCAGGTCCTTAGGTATAAATCTACACTGAGGACAGCTAAAAAAAAAACAGGAAATGTATCAGTGTCAGCCACATTAAAACAGGAAAAGCTACTGGTTGTTTGTCAGTTTTTCTGACCTGATGTGCTGTAAGTTATCTTGTCTCTAAGATACACTTTTTCAGGATCTATGAACAGGCAAGTATTTAGCTAAAACTGCAGAAAATAAAAATGAGACTGGTAGGTTTGATCCCAGTTTTTAATGTAAGCCGCTGTCTCTGGTTGGTAATGTCCCTGAAAACAAATATTAAAGATAAGACTTTATGGAGGTACGAGTACGCAATGACGCACAGAAGAGTAAATAAACGGTGATACAGGAAAGAGATATGAAAGTGGTGGAAAATCCTGCAATGTTATGAACATCATGGGTGTAAACATGAGTCATCTGCAACATCAACATGTACAGAACATTCAAAGCACCCAAAATTATAATGCAGTCATAACTAATTGATAACTTGCCCCATTATCATGCTGCTCTGTGGAAATGATTCTGTGATCAATCTTCTATTCCATGTCTAAATGAAGTTGTCAGTGCATTTTAACAGTTCACTGTATTGAAATCATATTTACTTAAAAAAAAAAAGAAAAAGCTGATAAGAAGAAGAAAGGCCTCCTCCTGCACCCCCGCTGTGCAGAGGGCTCCGTGAAGTAAAACCACCCTAACCTTTGCGCATTCAGAAATGTTAGCCTTCTTAAACCCTTTTCCACCCAAACTAGTGTGTATATCCAGGTTTTTGGAACGCGGGAAAACCCAGTAAGAATAGGTGATAGCCTCCTTTCCCATTGCCAGTGGAAAAGCTTGCCGTTCTGTTTATTTCTGGAGTCAAGTTTAAAGTCACGAACACGCCAGAAAACAGGTTTAGTACGCAGAAAGCAGCATGGAGGCCAGTGACAACGTTACAGTGGTTACGTCTATTTTATATCGGTATCGGTAGGTATTTGTATCTTTCAAACTCAGTGCCAAATAATAAGGAACAATATCTGAGCGCTGCTTTGCTCCGTCAAAAATAGACCTAGCGGGTATTGTTCTCCACTTCTGGGCCGCACTGCGTCACGGCCAGTGGAATCACGTTTATCTGTGTTTTAAGCCCCCAACGTCGCACTAGGATTAGGCTATGGTTATGGTTATGGTTATGGTTATGGTTATGGTTAGGGTTAAGGTTAACGTTAGGTGCCTTGAAGTCAACGGTCGCAGCGCTGCCTTGAAGTCGATTAGGCAATGGTTATGGTTATAGTTATGGTTAGGTTTGGGTTAAAACGCAACGCCCGGGATGGGCACTGCAAGGGGCACAGGCACAAGGGGACCACTGGTGTGATTAAAACACTTAAAAACCTCCTTAAAAAACGGGTTTGGTTATGTAAAAGCTGTTTAAAAGAAGGCCAGATATTAAAAGCAGGGTTAAAGAACCACTGGACAGGACGGACAGCAGGAGATTAAAACTTTAAATAAAGGTCACCTCCACACCTGCCCTGGTCTCTCTTCTGGAGACATTACAAAATAAATAATTGAAATAAATAAAATATATATATAGAGTTATGTAAATAAATAGCCCGGCGTCACAATACAAAAGAAATTATTAGATTTTTAGATTAATAGAATTATTATTAATCATCAATATGGATTAAAGCAATAAAATAAGTCATATAAAATAGAAAACAAAGGAAAAACAAGGAAAAGAAAAGAAAGCATGCAAGGGGGTTAAAAGGTTGGGTATGATGCGCTGCAGAGGAGGTCCAGATAAAAGCTGAGGAGAGAGGAAACCAGAGCAGTGGGAGGTAATTATTTCTAAAAAATACCCCTGTAAAACTTAGATTAAAAAGAGAAGTGGATCCATTTCGGTATTTTTCATTTAGACCCATGGGGTCTATGGTTTTTAAAAAATGTATCCACTTCCTCTCCGCCGCCCGACTCTGAGCCGTGGTCCAGGCTCTGTTGCTCTCCAGGCCCATGCTCTGAACATTTTGAGAGCCGTGGAGTTTAAAATGTGCATATAAAAGAGTTGTGCCATCGCCCTAAGGTTCAGGTTAGGGTTAGGTGCCTTGAAGTCAACGATCGCAGCGCTGCCTGGAAGGAGACGTTGGGGGCTTAAAACACCACCGACCTGGAATCACAGGCATTGTCTAGAGTGGCTGTGAGACGCGCCTAGTGGAATAAAGGGGTGAGGGTCGCAGAAGTTACCGACCGAGGTGACAAGCATTGCACCGCAAAAGGGGCAAAAATTTGCATTTCCACCTGGATGTTTCCATCACTGAGCTGGAGCCGTTACTACTGCAGAGCCATTGGTTCCTGGGAATGAATGCTGATTGTAACCTCACACACTGCAGACAGAGAGGACAGATGTTGGTAGGTGTTGGTGGGTTTCTTGTCCAGTGGTTAGGTTTCATCCTGTGGGGAAAATCTGCGGACAATATCAGCAGCAGATTTCATGCCAATCCATCCAATATGTGTTGAGATGAAGAGTAAGGAGGATCACCAAAGCTGTAGGATTTATCACCACTAACGTAGCTAAAAACAGCCCAAATGGCCAGCCTCCTCTATCAGCCAGTATTCTGAGATCAGAGCCAGTCTACGTATTCAGGTGGGCAACGTAATTAATCTTGGATAACATTTTACGCTTATGACTGCAGCACAGGGTTGCTTTAGTCTTGAGTTTGTTTCATTTCTTATTTAAAAAGTTAAGAGAACGAGATGAAAATATCAATCTCATACATCATGAAACCAACACTATAGTACCTCTGTCGGTGGGCCAAACCCCAAATAACCATGAGCCTTGATTGAGCCGTGTGAAAGCTGTTTGTTGCTGCAAATGATTCAAACACACTGAAAAGTTCAAACTCAATGAAGAATGTAATGGCATGTAAAGTGTTTATGTATGTAAATCCTATTCTAGGCGATATATTTATGGCAATGACACGCTAGAGCAGCCTAGCAGCGTTAGGAACTGAAGAGTGTGTAATTACACTAATGCTCCGCTGACTAATAGGCCACAGGGGAGGACCAGTCCGCTGGCTGCTGTTAGCTTACTTACTGATGCATGTGTGTGTGTGTGTGTGTGTGTGTGTGTGTGTGTGTGTGTGTGTGTGTGTTCACAGTGAGGTCTTCTGCCTGGACCTCACTTCTACTTGAGGCCCGTTTGGGATCATGACACATTTTATGGCTAACGTAGAAATGAAGCAGGTCTGCATTAAAGTGTTTAGCTCCTGTGCTGCTATAAGAACGATCACAGGTTGGTGTTCTCATCTACTGCAGAATGTTTCTCTCTATAAGCGCAACAAACAGCATCTGGAGCTCCTCAGTACACCTGTGCAGATAGTTTTCTATATAATGTGCACAAGGCGTCTTTTCAAATGAGGGGACACAAACTTTAGATATTTACAGCGATGGAGGATGACGTTTGTTATTGTCAACAAACGTGAGTGAAACCAACAAATTATTAAATCCTTCCTACAAACAGATATTCTCTGTTCAGCGGATACACCGTTGCACTGGGTGACACACACACACACACACACACACACACACACACACACACTGTAGTTTACGTTGACTCAATCCCTCACACACTGTCCTGCTGCCACAAATACTCACTAGAGCACCAATGTGGATTAATCAACAAATGCATCTGTATGAGGGTTTTTAATCACTGAGCCCTTTTTAAATATGAGGTTTGGGACTGAGAGCCACAAACGAACAATGGAGTAACACATTATTGGTTTTGGTATTTTATATGGGATTATAAAAAAATAAAAAAGAAGCCTAGATGGATTCTTCCAGTGTCTTGCCGTTAAAGCTGCACTGATACTGTTAATAATGTTTTTTTTTCTTCCATTGTGCACATGTTTGAGTTGGTGTGAGTTGGCTAACTTGTTAGCATAAAGTTAACTATTCACACATCCAGCCGACAAAGAGCAACATTAGTTATGTTTGGGTCCATCTGATGAAGCTCAGTTCAATATTCTCTCTTTTAGCAGTTTCTAGTCTCCACCAACTCCTGAGGGAAATATCTGTTCTCTGTAGCTGCTGAATGCTCTGCTGTGTTCACCAGCTGCTCTCTGACTGTCTGTCTGCTGTAGTAGAGAGGACAGAGTACCTGAGCAGGTAGAGGACAGAGTACCTGAGTAAGTAGAGGACAGAGTACCTGAGCAGGACAGAGGCTCTTTCAGAGCTGGAGAGCTGTGAGACTGAACCAACAAAAGTTACAGGAAAGATGCTAAAAAGCTCCGTAAAGCTGAGCAGTGGTGGTATGTAACTGAGTACATTTATTCCAGTACTATACTTCAGTCCATACTTTACTTGAGTCTTTTCTTTTCATGCCACTTTCTACTTCCACTCTGCTATATTTCAGAGAGAAATATTGTACTTTTTACTCCACTACATTCATCTGACAGCTTAAGTTACTAGTTACTTTACACATTAAAGTGTCTGCACCCAAAACACATTTAGTTTATAAAATCCGATGTTTTATTATAAATGAAACTAGCCAATATAATATAACAGCATTGAGTACTTTTACTTTTAATACGTTACTTGCATTTTCCTGATGATACTTATACACTTTTACTTAACATAACGTAACATTTTTAATGCAGGACTCTTACTTGTAACAGAGTATTTTTGCATTGTGGTATTAGTACGTTTCATTAAGTGAATGATCTGAATACTTCTTCCACCACTGAAGCTGAGGCGTGACTGACCTGGCAGCAGGCGAACCCTCCAGTATACGCGCAGGCACTGCTCCTCCTTGCGGAAGCCACGCTGGCACTTGCAGGCCAGGAGAGCGGGGTGTTTATTCAGCAAAGCGTCCTGTCTCTCCAGGCACTCTGCAGCCGCCTGCTCCCCCAGCAGGGACACCTCTGCTTGGTCCGCACACCGCTCCAGGCCCCGGTACAATGCCTCACAGCGGAGGTCGGCGGAGCACACTCGATGGGCTTCAACACAGTCAGTGGGGGAGGGAGGGAAGGGGAAGACCGGTGCTGAGGCTGGCAACACACCTAGGAGAGGACAGAAGAGACAGAGAGAGACGTGTTTAAAGTCTAGGGAGGGGGCGGGCAACATATCTAGAAAACCCGGTGTCTAGGCCTTCATGGTCACACCAGAAAGTGGTCTTTGTGACATATGATGTTCTAGAATAGGGTTCTTCAACGTTTTATAAGCTAAAGACCCCTTACCTGAACGAGGATGAACAGGGACTCCCTACTACATATATTGTATTGAGTTGCATATTAAACTAGGCCTAACATAACATGTAGTGTAACCTTTTATGGTGCCCTACAATACTATACTAATAGTATAGTAGTATACTACGTGTGCATCACATTAACTTACAAATGAACCAAGAGGAGCAAACATGAAGTCACAAGGACTGACAGTCAACTCATTCATTGGACAGTTTTGGTGATGTCATCTCGCATCATCAGAGCTGCATGGACCCACGGGTGGAGATCCAATAAAATCCTGGCTACTGACAGCAGGTTAAACTGTACTTTACTGTGTTTATTCATTCGATGACGTCACGGCCGGGCTCGCCTCAGTTTGCAGTCGCTCATTCAGCATTAGGGATAGACCGATTATCGGCCCTGGCTGATTATCGGGCCGTTTTTTTTGTCAGTTTGCAGATTATCTGTATCAGCGTTTTATTTGCCTGATAACCAATAAAGTTAATGAATTAAAAAGTGCGCTACTTTGGCTCGGCTACAGCTCTGTGTCTGTCCCTCTGCATCGGTTTCACTCACCACTGAGTCTGACTTCATGTCCCGCCCACAACACTATCTGACTCTCTGTCACGATTGTGAGTGTCTGTGTAGTGTTTCCTGTTTTATTTTGTAGTATTCTGTTTTCTCCCTTGTCTTTCTTGTTTTACATCCTGCCTTGTGTTTTCCCGCCTTTGTGATTGTCTGTCCCGCCCTGACAACCCAGTCTCACGGCAGTTTGTGAAATGGTCACGTTATTTAATCTATTGATTCGTGTTCGTTTTTTTTCATGGTGGCCAGCACGAAAATGCTATGTTGATATGAAATGTATTTCAATGGGAAGCATATTTCGTGATCACAGCACAAATACAGTAGGGTGTAGTATGAAAAGCCAAAAATCCGCTTAGGGAGGTTGGTCGGGGTGGTGGATGGGTCAAACAATACAGGACTGTCACCCGGGAGACCGGGGATCACGTCCCGCGTGTGGCGTTTTCATTCCCCGTTGTTTTCCTAATCACAACCGTCCCGTTATTGTCGTGCGTCCCCCGCGGCTGCCTCCCGGCGTGTGAGGCGTCCTTTCATGGTTCCCATTTCGTGCTGGGCACCACGAAAAAAACGAGATAAACGTGTTGTTGTACACGAATCAATAGATTAAAAATAACGTGACAATTACACGAACTGCCGTGAGATCGTGTTGGCCCTAATGTGTTACACCTGTTCCTATCCCTTGTGTCACCTGTCCCTTGTTTTACCTCGTTGTCCTGTGTATTTAGTCTCTGTGTTTTCTTGACTTGTGTCTTGTCGGATCATTGTTCTGTTCTGTGCTGTCTTGGATTGTGGTGTCGTGTTCTGTCGTGCCTGTTCGTGTCGGTCTCGTGTCGTGCTCCTGTGGTCTTTCTTCCTGGCCTGCTTGCTTTTTGGTATTACTTTTTGTTGCAGTTTTGGTAATAAATTCTGTATTCTGCATTTGTGTCCAAGCCAGGCTACTTTTCCCCGTGACAGTTACTGGGTATTATGTTGAAAGTTTCTCATTTATTAAATAATGGCTTAAAGCATTTAAACAAAGTTTTGTGTTGGGTTTTTGTGTTGTGTTGTGTTTGTAGCATTCCAAAATCGTAATTTTGACTTACTCACTGTAAATGTGCACGAGCACTAAAAAAAAAAAAAGCAGTTTTCTATTATCTATCATTTCACAGTGTGGAGAAGGTGCCGTGCACAAAAGCTGTGTGAGAAGAGGAAAGGGGAGGGGGGGCTGAAACAGACTGTGTTGAGAACTAAAAGTAGGCTAGATAGTAGAAGTTCACGAAAGCAATCCAACTTGGTAAAAAAAAGACAATGCTGCTCTGCCAAATGTCTTCAAAGGAATGAAACGTTGATAATAAAGAACAGTGACTTAATAGTGATAAAGGGATGGTGCACTCCCAGGCCGGTGGGCAGTTGTATCCGCGCTAATGGCTCCTATAGTGGTCTTTGCTCCAGTCTGGCACCGGACACCCTGCGATGCCATCCAGCTCTGCGGCTTGGCGGACTATTTAGGATTCACAAGAAGGAGCGATGCGCGCAGACACGGGCGCATTCACGGGATGCGCGCACAGGCAGGCGGGGGCACAGGTGGATGTGCGTGTGTGTGTGTCAGTGTGAGCGCCTGTCCTGCCAAAGCAGATAATTAGCTTCACACATAGCTCATTATAGGCTAAGTCTTAAATATATTTGGAATATCCATTGAAATATTCACATTTTGACACATGAAAAATGAAAAAAGTTATTTTCAGAAGTGTCCAGTTTGGGACGTCGCATAGCATTGCTGTTATGTGCTGGGGTACATTTTCACATAATTTATATAAAAGTGGACACCTGAGCAGGGTGCGAATTACGGGGGAGCTAGGGGGAGCTTGGCTCTCCTTAATAAGACATGGGTTCCCCTGAAAACGTGATTTGTGAAATTTTAGGGGGGGGGGGGGTGTCTCTAAATATATTGACAATTTGTCATTTTATGGTGCAATTTCAGTTTTGTGTAATGTGATCATCGTGGATGCATGTGTACTATTGCAAAAATATTCATTCATGCGTGACAGCGATTTCAACCTAATTCACTTCAATAAAGATACAGTAACTATACATGCTATTCTTGTCATGAGCATCAAGGCGTGGCGGCGCTGCGGTGCAAATTCAACTCATGTTTAGTACATGTTAACTCAAAGATTCGTAGAAAAAATATAAACGTTGGAGGCCATTAATCGGCGTGCAAAGTCCTTGAAATCCATTCTGCAGTTAGCATCATATAGCCATGGCAAAAAGAAAACAGCAGTGGTAACAGCTCGTCAGAGGCCGGTTACGATCCTAACCCCTCTCGCTCCTCTCTCCTGTTAAACTGGAACAGCTAGCAGTGGAGAGACTGGAAGAGCCGATATACAGTACATGGCTGTTTGTTAAGGATGGAAGCTTGGGGTGCATCGCTTAGGCCTAATTGAACGGAGGAATTATGGTATGCTTCGGTAGCCTGAGTAACTTTAACCGTTGTTCATGTGAAATCTCAAAGACAGCCTGATGCTTTGTTTAAGGACTATTTGTAGGTAGCAGTTTGACCTATCAATTCCTGTCGATAAAGTATAACAGGGTAAATCCTGTATAGTGCATACACATGTAGCTGTCATGTATCTTTGTAAGTCATTGTAAGTCGCAAGTGCATAAATTCGATTATTTTCCCAGGCCGCCAATACACATCCTATACGCATGTTAAAGATTGACGTTTTCAGTAGAAATAAATGGGCTTAGGAATGTTGGAAAGTATTGAGAGACAGCTTTGGTCTTTTCATGTCAGTTCTTTTTATTTTATTTTATTTATTTTTTTTTTTCAAAGGGGGTCTCGCCCAGGGTGTAATTCAATAAAAAGGTGGTCTAACATCTTAAATCTTACGAGATCACTTCCTTTACAGTTTCTATTCTTATGAATAGATTGCAGTACATAGTTTAGTGAATGAATTCATGCTCTGATAGAGCTTCATTCAATCTTTGATTGGAAGCAGACCGAGACTCTCCTTTTTAAGAATTCTGGCTTTGATTGTTGTTCCACATCAGAGTTGCCAAACAGGTCAGAGAACACTGAGGGCCAGACTGAGGGCTTCCACTTATCCAATTTTAAACCTTTCTATTTCCTTTTCTTTTGTAGCAAACTACAATAGATACTCTTCAGCCAAGATATTCAGCCGTGGATGTCGTTCTAAGCTAGTTTTTATTCATTACACACAGCCTTTAGGATTGTGTGGAACCCAAAGTTTCTCTAAGAGGAGCTGTTGTTTTCTGAAGAGTGGCTGCTTCGATTTGCAACCGCAGAAATGAGAGGCTCCCCTGGTAAAATCCAATCGCTGCTACGCACAGGGGAAGTGCAGAGGAGTTGTGTGAGGACAGCAGAAATGTCATACGGGGAGGAGAAATAGGGGAACGGAGAGATGGATGGAAAAATGGAGAGGTGGGAGCAAAGGAGAGGGTGAGAGAGATAGAGGCAGAGACAGAGCGAGCGAACCAATGCGAACCGTGATGGGTTGGACACGCGCACAGCATGGGGCACAATCAGCATGCACCGCCTGAAAATGATGTTCTTAGAATCACACAAAGATGGGCACATATGCACACACACACAAAAAAACACATACACACACACACACACACACACACACACACAGACACACATGCATGGCTGCCCTGAGAAAGACGCTTTTATGTGTGTGTCCTGCTGGGAGGGAGACTGGGAGGCACAGAACCCATCATTACTACCAGAACACAATACTGCACAACCACAGGGGTGGGGGTGGGGGGAGGGGGGCAAAGCAATCTGTCTAAGACACACACACACACACACACACACACACACACACACACACACACACGCGCGTCTCGGTGTCAGAATAAAGTGGCTGAGAGAGCATAAACAGCTTAACATTCAGTGCCGGATCAGTAGACAGTATGTAAATTGAATACTGAGTGTGCTGATGAAGGGCTAACCACATACATAAAACATTGTTGGTTGAACAAACAGCCTTTGTGGAGCGCCGCATCCCGACACTCCGCCACAACTCACTTTGTCCACACACCAGAGCAAGCGCCCAGCGTGGCATCATCAAACTCGGACAATCATTTCCATCTCTGCTGCACAGGAAACGCTGCCTTTTCCCCTTTAAACCCAATGGTCCTGTGGGTTCATGACAAGCTCGGCTCACACACATACTGCCTGCCAGAAGCACGCACACACACACACACACACACACACACACACACACACACACACACACGCACACGCACACGCACACACACACACACACACACACACACACACACACGCACACACACACACACACACACACACACGCACACACACACCAGTGCACTTTTAGACAAACAGCAAAATGTGTTTTGGATTTCACAAAAAAAGTCCAATAACCTCACTTCTGCAGTGCTTTGAATAAAGAAACAGTACTGAGATCAGCTGCTCAGCCGAGTCAACACGTGAATGCACGGTTCAGGTGACATTTTGAAATAAGGCTTAAAAAATATGCATCTGGCATTCAGAATAAATTAAAAATGAATTATTACTCTGTAAAAAAAAGGACAGAACAAGCAAACATCATACCAAATGACTAAAGGAGCTACAGAGATCAACTCCACACCTGTTTCACTTTCAAACCTGCAGTCTTCAGACAGGCTGATGCTGACTCAGGTGACATCACTGCGGACATTTATCAGACGTCTCAAAGCTCCCTCTGTCACATTTGCAGTAGAACTCGACACCTGCAGACACTGTGATGTGTAAAATGGTTGGACAATTAAAACCATCCAGTGACAGCATGAACACAGTTGTGTCATTTCCCTTGGATTGTTAAAGGAATTTGACATTTGAAGAAATATGCTTATTCGCTTTATTGCCGAGAGTTAGATGAGAAGATTCAAACCTCCTTCATATCTGTAGAGTGAACATGAACCTAGGGCCAGTAGCCGGTTAACTCAGCTTAGCATAAAGACTGGACACAGTAGGAAACAGCTAGCCTGGCTCTGTCCAGAGATACCAACACGTCCACAGCTCACTAATGAACATGTTATAGGTCTCGTTTTTCATTTTAACAGTAAAGGAAAATATAAAAGTGTTCATTTCCAACATATCTAACCCAGAAGAAAAAAAAATACCTACTGTTATTCATTTGTGGATATGTATCCGCGATAGATCATGTAATACTTTGACATTTATATTTCTATATTGTGACACTAATCAAATCAGCTTCATTCTACGCTACACAGACAAGTGACTCTGGCTCTGTCAGTGCAGACAACCGCCACTGTCTGCTGGCCGTTACGGTTGGAATACACTGAGGAAAGTACAGGAACCATGTGCTGTACATCCACTGCAAAAACAACCTATATATAACACCAAACGTACCATTCCTATCCAGACAAATGGAGTGAATCACACACTATCCCACTGAGTACGCTCAGTCATTTGCATTGTTACACCTGATCATGTAATCTGATGAGCTTTTACATTCTATGATTTCCTTTCCATCTGAATGCTTGTGAAGTGAGAAGCAAATGAATGCTACAGAGGCAAACACAGTCACAGTCTGTGTGACCGACCCCCACTGAACCAAAGTGAGTCCCACTGAAATGAATAAGGTAGCCAGTGTTGCTGTTGCCTAGTAATTGTAATCGTAGGCCCCTTTAGGAGTTTCTCAAGAGGTGTTCCCGCAGGAAGTCCGAGCCCCAGCGTGCATGTTGCCAACCCAAAGGGCCAAGCATGGAAATGAATTTCTCTTAGCTAAAGCCGAGGGTGTAGGTGTTGTTTCAACATTGGGGGGGGGGCACATTATAACTGGGGGGTATGTGGGTCCTCCGCCAGAAGGTTTTGAGGATCAAACACTTAATTTCCTTCATTCTGGTGATTTTTATGCAACAATTTTTGCCTTTTCTGCACAAATCACACTTTTTTCTGTGCCCCTGTTGTGTTGTTTAACCCCCCAATGCAGCACAAGTAGATGTATATTTTACAGTTCCTGTTTTCCGTCAGATCGTTTATAGATGTGGACATTTCCGAGCACACTTGAAGGCAGTTTCATTTCACGGAGAAAGAGAACGAGAAGAAGAGAGGTTAGGATGGTACGGACCACTATAGGAGTTTCTGAAATCGTCAGGAAACATATTTACAGGTAAGAAGGATATATACATGTTCTTAGCCCCCTGAACGGTTACCTCTTTTAGGGTTGTCAAATTTTGAGGGGTCTAAATCTACCTCTTCTAAATATTGGGGGGGACATATCACCTGCAACCCCCCTGAAATCTATGCCTATGGCTAAAGCTAACATTGGCAGAAAGCCTTTTTCCTCCCAGATTACATATTCAGTCAGAGGAAGAAGCTCTTCACTGATGTATCTTCTCTGGAGGAGAACAAGGAGTACATGTGGATAAATAAATGTACGTGCCTCCATTTTGGTAGATTTTCCAAAAAAACCTGTTTGTCATCTGTAGACGGCAGAAGGGAAGAACACACAGCGTGTCTGCAGGCGGCAGGCAGCACTCTCCATCAGTTTCTCATTGTTTTCCCATTGAAAACAATGAACATAGAGTGTGCCATCTGCTGCACACCGCCACTGTGTGATACACACAAGAGTCTTTGAGGAAACACGTTGGGTTGTTTGCCATGGACTCGATCCAGAGAGTGCAGGTCACGTCTCTGACCAAGTGTTCCAGAGTTTGAGGCAAATGAGAGGCTTCATTTCCTCTGACTCACACTACAGCTAGCGTCTGTGCAGCTGCTACCGTAGCAAATTCAAACACTCAGAAGTCCAATACTCCAAAATAATACAAAGTCCAAATTTGCTTAGTGTTCATTCCGAACACACATTGAGAAATGTCACTAAAACACACAACTGACAAAAGTTATATGCCATCTTTTACTGAACAAACTAATGAAGAAGGCCGACTCTGTCCCGGGATGCCCCTCTATCCATTAAACTAACAGACAGCCATCCATATAAAATGTATAACTGTGCAATATCAATATTTCCTATGTGCAACAATTCAACCGTTCAGTCTACTACTGATATTTTGCGTTTTACTCTTTACTTATTTAGTATATCTTGTCTTTTTACTGCTGCGACGAATAAAAGATTACCTCGTCTTATCTTTAGATCCAGTAATTGTAGTCCCCTCTTTGGGTCAGTGCAAATCTGAAAAAAAGAAATTACATAGAGTTTCCCCGCAACGAATCTCGCAGCACTCTGATACATTACGTGTGAAGGACAGATGGACAGACAGATGAACTTGGGAGCAATAAAGTGTGATACAGAGGTGAACACAGCATCACCTGAGGCTACTATCACAGGTATACCAGCTCATCGTCTAACAATGACGCACTTCAGTATCAATAAATCATCTTAAATCTCAAATATAATCTCCATAAACACACAGAGATACAGTGTATTTTACAGCATGTGCCACAGGGTTGGATTTAATGTGAAAGCTGCTGGATTAGTTCACAGCACAAAGCACCACGGCAGCTAATCCCCTTCTATTATTACACCTGCACAGAGTCACTGCCTGACCTGGTCTCAACACACTGCTCTGATCGTCACAAAGATCTTCCTCTTATATTTGCCACAGAAAGACTCGGATCCAGCGGCGGTGAGGAAACGGTGCGATGGAGTGGAAGTGATGCGTTTCACATTGTTGTTTGGTTTGGAACAAAGAGAGGAGTTCCTGTTGGGTGGAATGGACAGACAGCCATCGATACAAACGCACATTGAACATCCAACAAAGAAAAGTATAGTGAGCAGTGTTTGCATCAAAGAGACAGACTCAAGACATAATAACTTAATGACTTAAACATCACATGTTACTTTCAAATAGATGGAGTTAACATTTTGGGACTGCGGTAATCAGCAAAGGAACAGGAAGCTAGTTTAATTATTAATTAGCACTTTACTGTAAAGCTCTATGTGTGTGTGTGTGTGTGTGTGTGTGTGTGTGTGTGTGTGTGTGTGTGTGTGTGTGTGTGTGTTTAGCTATTTCCTGTTGTTTAGAATTGTCACTTTATATTTAAAATGTAAACCATTTTAACGTGACAGAATGTAAAAGTCTGAACAAATGAAAATTCCAAAGTATAACTCAACAGGCTGTGGCTCCTTCTTCACGTCAATCTGATCTCTTATTATTATTATATCTACTTCATGTCAATAAACTAGGCATATATCTAACAAAATAATCCCGACTCAAGGTCCACAGACTAGCTTTTTTCACGGTTTCATCAGCATTTCTGAGTCTCAAAGTTGGCAAATTCTGCTTTGAGGGTCGCGTAATTGTAGTTTGAAAAACAGTTTCCGGTCTTTTGGGGTTTATTTACGATAAAGTTATTGTGAACCTAAATTGATATGCGGGCCAGATTAAAATCTGCGAGGGGCCTGGTTCGAGTTTGAATAAATGGAGGAAACAAGCAACTATGCTAAAAGGCTGAAAATAAAAAATTCCAAAGTTTTAACTCAACAGACTGCATGTCAGAAGTCATGTCAAGAAGCCACTGCCAATGGACACAACTATGTCAGTTCTACAGTGTATTTCAAGAATCAGGTTGCATGGATTATGTTTGCATTAATTCCAAGAAATAACATCATAGTTTGACAAATTGATCCTAAGTCAAGGTCCACTGCTTTTTCTCAAGCTTCTAAAAACAGCAAACATCGTTCTCAAGGTAAAAATGGAACTTCTCTCATCAACAAATTAGTTTTTCTTCGGTTTGAACCAGATTCCTTTTACTGTAAACTGACAAAGCTGTGTGTGATGATACTTCTCCATATTAGAGCAGTGACACCCCTAATGTCAATTCTAACTCAAAATCACAGCTAATGGGGGGCGTTGAGTCATCATCTTGGGTTTCCTTAGAAAACATAAGGACAAAACAAGCAATATCAACTTGTTTTATTGCATTACAGATGTTGGACAGCCATAGAGAAACTAACATGACCCAGTATGCCTTACAGCAGAGTGTGATCAGAGGACATCTAACGCTCCCTATTCTCCTTCCTTAGTAACAGCTTAAGTTGAGAGTCAATCATTGGGGTCTGGGTGACCTTTTAACAGAGCAAAACTGTCATCATATTGGTCAAATTAGTTCTGCAGCACCAGGGTAGGTCAACCAATCTAATAATAAAAATATGTGCGCGCAGCATGTGGAGCAGCTGCAGAAAATCAGGGATATGAGCTGCGCTGCGGTTCTCCTCTCTGCCACTTTATGCCCGAATACGAAATGAACCACAATAATTTGAGAAGAGAAGAGAAGTCAGTGTGTCACCTGCACATTTCACAGCCACTCGGAGGCTTTGAATCACTACGCTCCACATTCCCATTTCCCTCACTTCCCTGTTTTTGAAGAACTGACCTAACAGAGGAGCCATAATTAGTGTAACTGTGATCAGAGCAAAAATAATGGATAATGTCCGCATGGTTGCAAAGGTGTGAGACAGTGATGAATGACTCCCACTTTACAAAGGAACTCCTGCCGTGTCCTGGTGCACTAAAGCAGCTGCTGCCTCCCGTCCTTGTGTTGGTGCAGAGTGGGACTGTGGTCCGTTAAAAGGCTGGAAGAGAGATAGAGAGTCAGAAGAGGCCCTGAGGATAACTGTTGGGGGGGTTGTCACGTCAGGCTTTAAGACAGACTGTAACGCTCCGTTCACACATATGAACCCATACACCAGAGACGCAACAGGACGCCAACTGTCGAGAACTGAACCTGGGAAAGCATGCTGCCAATGCCCGTCTCAAAGGCTCAGACGGCTGTAGTGGTGCAAAGGGGGGGGGTCGTGAAGGGGCAAACGTCTTCTGACCTGGTATGGGAGATCTGGGTTCAATTCCCACTGTGATACATCAACCAATGTGTCCCTGAGCAAGACACTTAACCCCTAGTTGCTCCAGAGGCGTGCATCCTCAGACATATGTAGCAACTGTAAGTCGCTTTGGATAAAAGCGTCAGTTAAATGACATGTAATGTAATGTAATGTAATGAAAGGACGCAAAAGCAAAGATTCTGCCAATTCCGACAATATCCAAACCACATACAATATCCGGGCTGTATTATCACTGAAATATGAATAAAGGCAATAGAAAAAAACTATTCCATGGACGTGCCATGCGTTCATCGACCGCAGAAGGTTTGGAATATCACATGGTTCGGTTTTTCCGACTTTGACTCTGACTCCGTCCTACTGTCAGAGTAAAAGTAAAGAGTAGAAACACATTTGATTCTTTCCCAACATATTTAGGATTTGAAGAACCCAACTAAATGTGTGGGAGGGGTCCTCCTGCCAACCGCCTGTGGGATTATGGGTGCAGCCACAGATCTGAAGCCAGTCTCTGACACATCTGTCATCATAAGAGCAGATGGGCCTGAGGTCATGCCGCAACTGACCTGGGATCAGCCCTGGCTCTGAGCTCCTTCAGGGACCGCTGTCTGCTGTCAGACACACCAACACACACACATACAGCACTCAATCTAACGCCTTCACACACTTGACACACACACACACACATACTCAGCCACACACACTCAGCCACAGAAGCAGAAGCCAACACACCATCTGCCGCTCCTGTGTTTGAGTTCCAAATCCCAGTTATCAACAAAACACACAGAAGACCTCCAAACTCCCCCCTTGGATACACCATTCCCTTTGAGAAGAACACACACACACACACACACACACACACACACACACACACACACACACACACACACACCTCTCCACCCATATTAGATGGAACCAGGTGGACGGAGGCCAGGTGAACTGCTCATTTTTCATTAAATGTGACAGAAGAAGGAAGATGAATTTCTCACTCCTTTCACCAAGCTCATCCACATCACTTCTAATCCTCTCCATCTCTCTCTCTCTCTCTCTCTCTCTCCCTCTCTCTCTCTTTCTCTTACTCAAGCTTCCGAGCAGCTTTTTACACTCATCATCAAAGCAGGTTTATGATGCTCATTTCTCTGGCCTCATTGCTCTTCATAGACGTCATCGTCTGTCACTGGAGATCAATACAGATAAGACAATCTCTGTCTCTCTCTCTCTCTCTCTCTCTCTCTCTCTCTCTCTCTCTCTCTCTGTCTCTCTCTCTCTCTCTCTCTCTCTCTCTCTCTCTCTGCCTCCTGTTGTTCAAAGCACACCACCTGCAGAGCTGTGGAATCATCAGCAATATGTGAGTGAACAGTGAGATACACTTTCAAACACCTGACACCTGTGTGTGCGTGTGTGTGTGTGTGTAAGTTAGACCAATATTACATATGTATCAATACATCAGCCACCAATGTTTCTTTTTATGTAAAGGAGCATTCCATGCACTTAGTTCATTGTGACTCAACCTGTGTTGAACATCGTCTGTGGCTCTGGACCAGTTCTCTGCTCTGAAGGTAAAAAGAAAAATAGGAAATGGCCGCGACCTCTTTACACCATATTACGTGCCAGCAGAATAAGTGTGTTACGTACATAAGTTAAAAAGAGTCAGCATTGATTCTTGGTTTTACACAAACAGTCTCCTGGGGGAAAGTCCTGTGTTTGTTTGACCCGTTCATCACCGTGACGTCGTCCCTATGCAGGCCTTGTTACTCTTCATCCTGCGTCACCTGACTTGTGTTGAAACAGAATGCCTGTGTCTGAGCTTTGTCCGTCTGGCAAAGGATAACAAACACTGATCGATGATATTCCAAAGATACCAAATATGTCAGGCTGAGGGGGGGAATATGTCCATGTGCATGGTATTGTGAACCCATTCTTCAGGTATCCCTCAACATAAAGATCATACAGTTTCAATGAAGAGCTGGATACAGATGAGTTTGTGGGACAGGAGGATGTTTCTAAATTTAAAGTGGCGCTATGCAGTTTTGGCCATTTCCTCACTGTTTTCTCGCTTTTTGCTCACAGGTTTCTCTACAGAGCTCCCCCTACAGCTTTGGAATAGATATTTGGCAGCTCCTACGTTTACTCGTGTCTGACTCCTCGCTCGGTCAGTCTGCCGTTTCCTCTTTCTCTGTTCCTCCGACAACGCTTTCCTAGCTTTCTGCTTCTTTTTTTGCCGGCTCAGCCATGACGATAGTGTGAAAAACTCCAACGCTACCTTGTTAGCCGGTTCCTGAATGGCCGTATGTGTGCAGTGCCGTGAAGCAATTCGATACATCACGAAACCTGATATTACGCGATACTTCCTGACGCTCACAGGCGCTAGGGGGGAGCGAGACGACCACCATTCAACTCGAAAAAAGTCATATAACCATTCCAATGACTCCGAAGCTGTTCAGTTAAGGTAAATTAAGCTAAAAAAAGCTGCATAGTTCCCCTTTAAAACTGCACAAAGTTAGTTTGGAATCTACTTTCTGTAACATTAAATACTCATGGATAAATAAGCAACAATCACATTTAAAGTTAGGGGGAAAAACATTTTTGGTATTAACAGTTTAACACTCAAAAACTAATCAGCTTCATTTGGGGTGCAGTTTGATCCCGTTTGATTGCTGAAATGTTGCTAAATGCTGATTGGTGCATGGGAATACATACAGAGTCCCATCCACTTCAAAGCAGTGAGAAGAACGCTGACAAAAAAATCTCCATCCTATTCTAACTTTGGCTGAGAATAGTATTTTATGTAAGACCCGAACACTGAGTGTAAGTGGGACGCTGAGTGAGACGGGTAAGGGGAGAACTGTATGAGATCTCAGGGAGAAGGTCAATATTCCTGTGGGCACCACCAGTCCAAAGGATCAGTATCATTGAGTCTTCAAACAGCCAGTAGTGGCGTCTGTCACGCACCCTCCCATCCCTGAAAATACACACACAAACATGCACACCTGCCTGCGCACCGATAAGACGTCAACCCCCGCCGCTCCAAATGTGTTTGCACACCGGCGTCGGTTGACTGCACTTCCTCATTGAACGACGAGAACAATTTATTCTGACGCGCCACTGAATCGGAGGGGGAATTTAGATTGAGATTGAAAAAAAAAAGGAAAATCAGACACAATCTGAAAGCCTTGAGGGAGGGGGGGGGGTAAACCTGAGGCAGAGAGACAGCAAGATATATGAGCCTGTCACTCAACATTACAGTGTCACTACAAGCTGGACAACCATTAACAGGCTAATGAACACAGCGGGTCGTGCTGCAGCACAAACCGGCCTCACAGAAAAACAACTGTGAGGGAATTTCATTAGTGCTGCTACAGCAGGGACAGAATCCACGCATTCCCAACCAAGGGAACGTCTGCTGAGGGGCTGGGAGCAGCTCAGCTGATATGGACAAATGAGGACTTGATAATACATACCCACATGTGTGTTTAGGAAGAAAATAAACACATAAATATGCTTTGAAACTGATGCATCTTAGTATAGTATATTTACCGTCCCAGTAACCTACCAACTATATTACCGGGACCAGGCGCAGATTTGTGCTTCTGCCATAAAACTAAGTAATCTACACAGTTTGATGATTTCTTCCATCTAGTCCAGTTATGAATGACAATCAAAGATTGGATCAAATATGTATGGCTTTTCAGTTGTTAAAATTTTGTAGTGATGTGATATACGATTGGGTCTGCACAGTTTATTTTAAAAAATCACCAGATGCTCTAGCCGTTGCACTTACATGTACGGCCTGTTGAACGCCCCCCTTCCGGCTCCGTAAAAAAAATAGGCCTAGGGCGAATTTTAAGCAGAGAGTTGCTTCTACCCGGTGGAATTTAGAGGTGAGTCTGAATGTTTAGACACACCTCAATCTGCCACCAACCTGAGTCAGAGCACATACTGTATAAGAGTGAGCAACACAGTTTTGGCGTGTGACGTCCAACTGAAAATGAAAGTCATCCTGTTAGACTCCACCTTTAAGCTACGTCAGGTGACTCCTCCAGCAGCAGCAGCTATATTTGGGCGTGCCCTAGTCTATATCCACAACGTTCCACTTCCAGGATTGCTCTGGTGCCGCCGGAAATTTTCGGCCGATATATCCATCACCTTCCTCTTTCTTTGTGTTGGCGTTCTAAAGGTGGATTTATGAGGACTATGGTTAACTGATCCTCAGATCTCTGCAGGGTAAATCCAGACAGCTAGAATCTGAGTTTTCTGTTGGACGACTAAAACAACCTTTGAACGTACACGTTCCACCAAAACAAGTTCCTTCCCGAGGCTATTTAGCAGAGGCACCGTGGCTCTGTATGGAGCTTAGCACCGCCCAAGACGATTGTGATTGGTTTAAAGAAATGCCAATAAACCAGAGCATGTTTTTCTCCCATCCTGGAATGCTGTGTGCACTAGCCAGACCTTCCTCCGCAGCGCTGTGGAGGAACTAGCGAGACTAGGCTTGCCCTGATGAAGCCTCACAACCAGACAAGACCAAAGTTTAATTGGAGCGCCACAAGCTGGCACATCTCTCTGTGTGTACTCTTACATTTAATGTGGACATTGATTAAAGATTACAATGTATTGATTTTATAAGGACTATGCACATTAATCAACATTTCTGTAAATGCGCCAGTGTTAGCCAGACGGTTCATTTTCAACTGTAGTCCTAGTAACCTAGCATGCATGTCTTTATTTGTGGGAGGAAACCAGAGCAGCCGACGGAAACCAGAGCAAACACGGGGAGAACATGCAAACTCCACACAGAAAGGCCCTGTTCGGACCGGGGATCCAACTCTGCAGTGCCAACTTGCTGTTAGGCAGAAGTGCTAACAACTGATCCACCGTGCCAATGAATTCAGTTTGATACATGTGTCTCTCACAAACCTCCATTCCTACCCTCATTGTGTAGAATGTGTTGACCAATCTCCCATCTTCAGGCCTTAACTTCTTTATTGTAGGTGACATAAAGGTGTCTGGCCCAATGACCTGGCCCTTCACACTCATGGTTCATCCACATTATTCTGACCATTGTGATTTTCGGTAACAAGTATTTAGCAGTTTGTTTTCCTTCTGCTCAGTCACGATCTCTCCAAACGTCAGAGAACAACTCATCACTCTTTGTTTCCTAGTCCAGCTTGGGTCAATCTTCTTCTGTACAGTGACCCGTACCTACTATCTGTAATATGTAGCCTAATGAAGTCATAAAGAGCGGAGATGCTCCCAAGTCTCTAAGCTAGAGTCCAAGTCAAGTCTCAGGTCCTTGGTGGTTATAATGAGTGCTGTATTACCGTATTACCTGCTGCGTTCAATCCAGGCTGCTTAGAACACTGCATAGCTATACTGTATTTAAGGAATTCAAAGCATGTAAAATGTTGTTATGACTCCTTTATCTATTAGCATACAGAATCAGCTGTGATTAGTTGTTGGATATAATCAGTATAAATTGCAATATGACAAAAAAAACCCACCAAGAATGTTTTACTCATAAGTTAATAACTGTACTTGCCTTGTAACATGAACGTACAGTACAGTACAGACCAAATATTGAGGTACTCAGGGTATCAGGAAGCCTACAGAGCACAACCATGTAATGTGCACTGCGTCTACAGCTAATGACAGCCTATGAACTATTGTAAGTCATCACATCCCCCAGACTCTCACACCCAGTGTAACGTGAACTAAATAAAACTGTAGCGTTATATGATCAACAATAAACCTAAATGATAACGTAAATCAACTACCACAAGTTTGGCAAACAAACAAACGCTCATTCATCTCTTCATAACATCTAGCGAACGTCAGTCGGAGTTTACCTCCGTAGGTCGAGGCTAAAGCACGAAGCAAGCTAACGTTAGATGGCCAATGCTGAGCTAAACATGATTGCTATCCTATCAGGGTGTGTTTTCAGGTACCTGATGAAATCAGATGTGGTTGAGCCAGAATCCTTTATCTACTATCTTAATACCACATAATTACGCAGGGAGGGGAAGAACATTCAGTTCATCAATACATTTCCTAAAAACATCGTGCGTGCGACTTAAGTGCGACTCCAGTCCCAGTCTCAAACTCGAGTCCCCATGTCTGATAAAGAGCCATGGACTGGGCAGCTCACCTGGTAGAGCGTGCGCCCATGTACAGAGGCTCAGTCCTCGACGCAGCGGCCGCGGGTTAAGTTCCACCCTGCGGCCCTTTGCTGCATGTCATTCCTCCTCTCTCTCCCCTTTCATGTCTATGCTGTCCTGTCAAAATAAAGGCCTAAAAATGCCACACACACACAAAAGAAATCTTAACAAAAACAAAAAAAGAGCCATGGACACTCGCTAAAATGCCACATTAGCTCTTTGGCTAAAACTGCCTTGACATCTGTCCGTGACTCTGAACACACTCAGCCATTTATCACCACAACATGGCTCACTATTGTGCTGTAAACAATAGAGACGTTCTCTCCGAGTAGGTTTATGGAGCTGTAAAGTTACAAGCTTTGAGCGGCCACATAGGCTCCTGAAGACTAAACACACACAGAGACAAAGGAAGAGAGGTAACAGTTCCACGCTCACACCACACACACTGAGTTACAGAGTGATCATCTACCAGCAGCATGGATGTCAAACAACAACGTATATTCAGAATTGTAAGAAAGGTTCATTCTACATTTGGTTTGAGATTTGGAACTTTTTAAGAGAAGTGTTTCAGTGTGTGTGTGTGTGTGTGTGTGTGTGTGTGTGTGTGTGTGTGTGTGTGTGTGTGTACACAACTCTTCATGGCATTAAGGTGATTTCAATCTTTAAAAATCCTTTTCAGCTGCTATTATCATATTATTTATCTATTTAAATACATGAAGGAGCAATTCAAGCGTCCTCTCGCCATCGTAATAGTCACGACTCTAACAGGATGGATCGTCTTCATTCAAAAAATGAAAAAAAAATGAAATGAATGGAATATATTTGGGAAAAAAAGGTCTACTGTCGGTCCAGAATAAGTAATTTAATTTACTGTATATTGATACATTTTCTGTAAAGCTCCTCAATTTACAATAACCAAGGAAAACCTCTCTGAGCATCTGATAGGGCGTCTAACCTGTAGGCAACTCTAAAATCAGTCAACTTCATACCCAAAAACCCGATATTCTCCTTAGTTTCCTGGAAGACAATCTGCTTAAATACAGCTGAAATAAAGAGACCTGGATCATCACACTGACCGAGGTGCATTCAGGGCTGCATGTCTACTAAACTATCTCGCTGACTTTGTATAGATACGGTATCGTTGTTGTAAATGTGCTTGTTTCTATGTGTCTTGTGCCTGTCTTTATGTTATCTGTTGATGTCTTTGTCCGTGTATATTGCCATGTGCATGAAACAGACTGTGAAAACAAATCTATCTATCTATCAATCTAACTATCTGTGTTCTGGTCCAACTCTGTTTAAATTCCTTGTTTCATCTGCAAATTGGACACCATATGATATATAAAAAAATGAGATTATTTCAGCACTACAAACTGATTTTAAAACAAGTTCACTTTTGAAGGATTTGATGTGACCGATTCTGCTCTGGCTCAAAAGTTCAGAGTCTTTCTGACTCCACTTGGTCACTTCGCAAGCTCCCCTTTTACATTTTGTGCTCGTCGACTGGTTGACCAGAAAATCAGTACTCAGGATTCGCTGAGTTAAATTATAACAAGCTTTAGTATAAATGATATTGCAAGTAATAAAATCATAGCCCAAAGATTTGTCTGTTACTATAAGATATTGTATTAGGTGCATTCTGTTCCAATTGTTTATCAAGAGCACTTTGCTCCAGTAATTCTGCAAATGTCTTATCTTACACATGCCAGCCAAGAGGAGAGAGTGAGGCCATCTCAGGCTACAGGATATTTTATTCTTACACGATATATTCTTCTACACTTTCAAACATTGGATATGTAAAATTAAAAATAAAAACCAATCAGAGGAACTGTTGGAGCTTCTATAGATGTCTCTCTGAGGGTCTGACAGCTTTCAGTCCGCATGTTGGAAAGTTTGCGTGCAGCTGGAAGGGCGTAGCCTGCTGAGACACAGCACCGCAGCCGAAAAACGAATTATTATTGAAACACAAATTATATTTGAAATAGTCAATAACAGCCATATGAGACGTTTTTATTTTTTTACTCTGCTGAAAGGTTGGGAGGAAATAAAAACACACTTCTTTTTATCCCCGTGGCTCTAAGACCGGGAAACTGACCAAACGAGCCAGAGAATGCACCTCGGAGTGATGGAGGGATGACAAAACAGAGGCTCTTTACTTTGTGTGACTCTACATCCTCATCTCTATCCAACTTGCGAGCCAGGGGCCATCTAGAGACAAACACTGAGTGTTGAAAGCCTTTCTCCTTTCCCTTTTAATGTAACAGTCAATTTACTGAACGTACCTGAGAAGAAAAGAGCAAACACAATCCCGAGGACAATCATGTTGGCCGTGTTCGGGACACCGGGGGTGAAACGGGGAAGTGGGACGGGACTTGGTGCGTCCTCGGCCGGTCCAGCAGCACCAATGTGCGCCCCGCTGCAGACTACATTCACCGCACCGACGCTGTCCGTCCGCTCGCCTTTTGTTCTCTGCCTGCGACGGTAAAGTCGCTCAAGTTTTCAAAATCCCCCAGAAGGTAAGAAAGGACCGAGATCGGAGAAGTCTCGAAAGAATGTGTCGGAGCAAAGTGCGCGCCACAGAGGCAGCCTGTGAGTGCGTGAGAGCGTGGATGCGTGCGCCAAGGCTCCGGCTCCACACCGCGCCGACGCGCCGGAGAAATCAGCTACTGGACGGAGGAAATGTGAAGCGTCACCGGGCTGCAGCTGTGCCCGCGGACAGTCATCACGACGCGGCTCCGCTGGGAAGGAACGGGGTCCCGGTACATGGTGCGATCATCCCGCTGACAGGCAGAGGAGGCTGGCTGGCTGGCTGGGGCTATTAACTGGCGATATCCCTCCTCTCTCTCTCTCTCTGTCTCTCGCTCTCTCTCTCTGTCTGTCTCTCTGTCTGTCTCTCTCCTCCTGCCATCATCAACATCATCATCATCATCATCATCATCATCATCATCATCATCATCAGTATCACCTTTAGGGACAGTATAAGGGATGAATAGCCCTACTATCTTCATAACTGAGTAGTCACATATTTTAGGTTGATTTTTTTTCTTCTTTTGACATCTGCACCAGTAGCAATACTCATTCTCACTTTTATTAATAGAACCCCAGCTATTTTGTATTGCCTATAATTATAGTGTGTTGCCATTAACCTAGATATTTTATAGATTTTGTTTAAGAATCTGGCTGCCTCCCAGCAGTTTATTGGCATAGCATGTGTAATGGTTTGGACACTATAGAATGCTTTACGCCACAACAAAATCAGTGTGTCAGTCTAAGTTTCTTACACGATAAGCAGTTATTATATTCATCTGAATGAGCTTATTCATTTTTTTTTAGAAATTGCATGATGAAATGCTTCTTCATTTGCATTTTCTGAATTTTTATCTAGATACATTGTCATCACATTGTGATGCCATGATACAGATATTATTGGAGATATCTGCTGTTAAGCCTTTTGCTCATTATTACAGTATTATAATATCTATTAGTGGGCTCAGAAAATAAAGGAAATGCTTCATGATGCTTCATTTGGACATCACTGATAATATCTGAATCGTGGGATCACAATGACAGATAGCCAACTTCAATAACTTCATAAGCCACAAACACCAAGCGTTTCAGCCATGTGCACCACCTTTTAGTGTCCCCTGGAAACAGTTTTTTTGTGTTGTGAGCCTTGTTTTCTAAATGCTGCGCATGTGTCGTCAAATTGGTAAAGATGTTTCTTCATGTGTGTTGTGTTATGTGTCTTTTGTATGTGCCTATGGTTTCAGTGCTGGGAGTGCATGGTGTCTGGATTCAGTGCAGGTCTGCAGGTGTCGAGCAGAGCTGTGTGTGTGCACTGCTGGACTGGATGATTGTATGTATGGAGGAGAGAGGAGCTGGAGGAGACACTTCAATGGCTGGCCAACCATAAATAGCAGTAACACATAGGCAAAGTGCAAGTACACATGGATCAACACTCACCCAAATACACACACTCTGTGTGCTTAAATTTCCTCACATGCAATTTCTATAATTGGTGATGGACGCAGCGGAGATGGCACACAGTTTAATGGCTGAGCATCTGCAAAATGCTGAGTGTGTTAGAGTAGTCTCAGTAACAACTAACAGCAGGAGAAACAAGATAATAAAATTATAATTTCAGCCAAACTATCTGTTTTTTTTGTTTTTGTTATTGCACAGAATCATAAGCATGATATCATAGACAGCAGAGCCAGGGAGGTCACAGCCACAATGACAGCAGAATGCTGTTGCTCATGTATTTACAGCTTTTTCAGCTCCACTTACAAAATGCAAACTGCAATCAGTGAGTCCATTTTAATGACACACACACACACACACACACACGCACGCACGCAAGCATGCGTGCACATGTGCACGCGTGCACGCACACACGCTCGCGCACACACACACACACACACACACACACACACACACAGAAGTGTTACAACCTTGTCCCATCAAGCAGATTACATGGCTCTGTGTTCACCCCCAGAGGTCATCCAACCTCATGGCCTGTTGGGCAATAAGCTGCTCTGCTAATCAGTGGAGAGCCTCCTCTCTCCAGGGAGAGACATATGGTGAACAGCACTGTGACATCACAACTACCAACAACCACTGTGACATCACAATAGAGGTTCTACGCTGGCACCATGAGTCTCTTTGTGACCACATCTGGCTCCACTATGGATGTCTGCTGCCAAACTGGCTCTATACAACATCAAGGCAACATGAATTACACCAGACATTTAGTTGAGATATTCACATTCTGCACAGAATCATCTGTATAACTTTGGGGATGCTGTGAGTTTTGATTGAGCGCCGTCATCAGGTCAGATTTTAATTTGTCCAATACTGATTTGTGACCAATAACCTGCAAAACTAGTGACAGTCCCATCAGTCTCAGCTACACAGTTAGCATGCTAACAAGCTAAACTAATATAGTGAACACATATGAATGAACATATATGTATAAAAGAAGTGGACGTATGCTGAGGCTCCTTAATCCTGCATTCTATCTTATTCATTTTTTGCTTCATTTCAGTTTTAGTTAAATGGGCAGTGATTTAAATGAATGTGCTTAGCTCATTACGGCAACTGCCCTGCTTCTTTGTGTTGCAAGTTTTGCACAACATGACAACAAAGCTATTAAACTTTCCTCATGAATTAAGAAATTGATCGTTCAAATACATTGAAATTATTGGCACAATACGTTACTAGAATATTGGGCCATCCTCCCAACTTTTTTGTATTTATTTCATTTTTGCTCTCTCCTAGATAAGGCAGAAAAATAATGTGTGCAAGCTCAGTGAAAATGTCTTTGGAGTGTACAGGGTGGTGAATTTTAGTTGTGCATAAGTAAAAGTCACATATTGATTGATTTTAAGTTTCCTGACACACAGTAAGCTGTCCTGTCCTTAGCTAAAGTTTCTGCTGAAATCCAATCAGCGTAATCAGTGTAAATGTGCCGGGTTACCTCGTGCTATTGGCCTAGTTGTGTCTCTGAAACAACATTGCCATGTACGTTGCTTGAATACTCAAAGTGCAGCAAAGTAACCACTGACACAAAGGATGCAATCATCTGCAATCTTTTTAATGCAATTATTTTAATGTATTTGTCATATTTATAAATGATGACGATGCTGCTGTCCTTAAACGATCTCATATTTAACTGCAGAGCAAGTCGGTGAGCACAGCTTTGGCTGGTGAAAAGATTTCACAGACTATATTTAACTTGTCTCCGGTCCTTCAATAAACCTTATGCAAATGACACTGCTGATGAATAAATAGTCACTGAAAAGCTCTCTGAAATAGTAGTTATATGGTGTATTACCAAATGCAATTACAAGCAAGCAACAGAAGTACAGACTTAATATAAAACATTTCTAGAGTAGGCAAGTGATGAGGGAGTTTCCAAATCTATTCCACCATCCGGCAAGCAGTTTGGATGAAGTACACTGGCCCCTAAAGGATCACCCCTTTTGAAGACAATAAGAAAGAATGAAGAGCACACAGTGATACATTTTGGACATTGCTTGTGGGATCATGTGCCGTTGGGCAGGCTTACAGTAGTTCTGAGTGAAGTAAATGAAAGTGAAGCCTCCTTGTCATTACGGGCCTACTTCAAGTGTAAAACACAAAGGCTACGTAAGCAGTTATGTAAGCAGTTTGTATCATGTCACTATTCTGACTGTAACACCAAATAAACTGAAATGTTGCGACACATTAAAACTTCAGGACAGAAAAGCGATCATCATTTAGAAAAAGAAATTAATATAATTTGAGTGCTTTGACTTGAACAGCATTTGGTCTGAAAGGCCCTTTAACTAGCGATGTTACATTCTGTGCCGAGGCTAAGAAGCGTGCGTCGAGAAATCCCGGAAGTTGTCCGTGAAGCGTGTATCGAGGCTTGTACTGTTTTAGACTGCAAGCGTCTCATGCTTATACATCCCTTAGTACATTCATGTGGATTTTTTATTTAGTATTATTTCTTTTATTGCCCATATTATTCATGTGGATTTGTTTGTTTTTTGTTATTTGTTATTTTATCATCCTGTTTATGATGTATGTGTATGTTGTGTGTGATGTCTGTAAGCTACTGGGACCTTGAATTTCCCTTTGGGATAAAGTATCTATCTATCTATCTATCTATCTATCTATCTATCTATCTATCTAGACAAATGACGACATTGATGACATCAGAAGCCTCGCTGCCCATCCGTACCACGTGACTGGTTCGGAAAGTGGTTCCAGTCTACACGGTTTTATTCTACATCCATGATCTACACGCGCCCATTCACCGCCCTCTGCCTGGTTAAAGCACTGCCACTTTCCAGTTGTAGAATACTAATATTGCCCCTCCCGCTATTATTATATCAAGACCCAAAGGATTGATTTAGACACGTTTGATAGCCGCATTAGTCTCAAGGATATCCGTTTATTATACAGTTATTATAATGATAGTACACCACAATAAATGGCACAGTATATTGATATAAATGGATTACATGGAAATTCATGTTTTCTCCATCGTTATTTCTAAGTCTCTACCGGCGCAAAATGCAGTCAAAAACCATCTCTGACACAGTGTATCACAGATCACATAGATCATCTGTAAAATATGTGCCTGTTTTACACCAACAGGTGGTGTAGTGAGAAATTAACCCTTTTGCGAACCAATTTGCCAAAAAGCTTCAATGCTTCATGAGGCTTCATCTAGCTATCACTACCTTTAACTATTCATTACCTGTTACACATGTTAACACATGTTAACCATGAAGTAATCGGACTGTCCAATCCATCATTGTTCATCTCTCAGGCTGTTGCTGACAAACCATTGGTCCCATCACAGGATACAGCCTAATTACAGAGCTGTAGCTTGAATTGCTAGCTGAATGGAAACCACAGTCCATGTATTACTGAATTCATCCATTTTTTTTCTTGATAAGCAAACAAATATGGCTTTAATGGGAGAAGAGCGGTTCATTGGGCTGGATCCAGACTATGGCAGCTTGTTACAGTGTTTACTGCTGGAGTGACTGCAACTCAATAAGCCTGAATGGAAAAATTTGATATCAAAGTGATGTCAAATTCCCCACATCTATGAGCTAGCAGCCGGGTCACTGAAAGACAAGTTATGCAACGTGTGCACTAATATTCAGTTATTTCATGTGGTTTATCTATAAAACATGCTGCCCACTCAAAACTTCTAAACAAATGTTCCCAACAGGGATCTTCCTCCTCTGCTGTAACACAGCTTCTTGTTTGCTGTTTCTTGTCAAGCCTTCTGTTTGATGATACTGATCAAATAGATGATGCTTCTGCCGCAGACAATAAGCCGAATAAATATATCAACATCAAATACACTGTTGATTTTCTTTTTTTTCACATTCATGTTGGAGGCTTTGTCTGTTTCCTTTTGTCTGGGTCTATGACAGGCCAATGAAAACATTGCTGAAATTTTATGAAAAAAAATTAGCACTTTGATGGAGTTCAGTCAAATAATTATGCTCAGACTTTTTGGGTTCAGCAGCACCACAATCAGTCTAAACTTCTACCTTAATATCTGTGATAAGATATTCTGAACTCCAGGTTCAATTACCAGCACTTCCAAGGATTTCTACTTCATTAATGACCTTCAGGAAATTGAACCTGCTCCGGAGTCATAAATAGACCTCAGAACGGAACTTTGGTCACGTGTCGGCAAGTGGTTTTATACTGTAGGCAAGGATAGCCGAAGAAGGCCACAGGACATACAGAGATGCAGATATGTGCTCCTAAAGTTAAGAATCTTGCATAAATTCAAAATGTATTCATAAGCCCATCACTGCTAAACCTCTACATGTGTCAGTACCTTTCTTGGCTCTCAGATATGCTGAAAAATGCAATTCTCTCAGAAATCTCCAAATGTCAAAAGTGTTTCATTCAAATCACAGCATGGGTTTTTCTGTGGTGTTCCTCAAGGTCTTGATGTCTTAATGTGGTATTTTGGAGGGATTTCTGACCATTTATATCAATTCTCGAGTTATATTTAGGTGTCAACCCAAAAACTGCTGCAACAACTTAGGAGACATAATCGAGCATGAGCATGGCCATCATAAGATTACACTGAAAAAAAGTTAGACTGGAGGTGCAGCTGTTGGTGTACAGGGAGGAGAGCAGAGGGGAAAGGACGCAGCCTTGAGGGGAACCGGTGCTTTGCGGGGGGGTTTGTTGGTAACTGTGTCTGTCTGCTCTTTGCTGCTAAGCAGGTAGTGTACAATGGGCTTATCAGAGCATTCTCACTGAAAACAGCTGCTGCTACTGCTGCTGGAAACAGAGCTGATGAGAGTGGTGAGAGTGAACCAAAACACTACGAGGTGAAGGCTGTAAAACAATGAGCTGAAAGACCCTAAAGGCTCTATAGAGCTGTGGGGAACTGCAGAGTCCAAAACACACTTTGACCACAGACTGTAAATATAATGGATGTAGCATCAGTGAAGTCACCCACTGGTTTGTGGACTGCCGTTTTGAAGCCAGCAGTTTGCATTTTGGTTGTCACCATCTTGGTATTTTGGAGCCAGAAGTGACCATATTTGGACGAACGGGCAGGATGGGAGGATGATGCTGCCAAGCCAGTGTCTCTATGGTTTCAATGATGCTGTGCTAAGCTGAATGCTAGAGAGGGAACGTTGCTGATTTTCATACCTTCTGAAGCGAGTCATCCAGCAGAGTTTTACTGGCGGGTAAACACAGACCTCCAGGTACTGGCGCCATTCATCTGCATGTACGGCAGAACAGAAAATCTGCAGACTTTCTCTTAAGTTACCAGCTAACGCTAGCGGTAGCTAGCTAGCTTTGGTTGACAAGATGCTACCAAACACTAAAAAAGAAATTTTTAGGCAACCAAAATGTTCCAATAAACTTTGCTTGAGTAAAAAAAACACAATGAGCTTCAGCTTTGGCTTCACTGTTCAGGCCCGGAAGTTAGTCATGACATGCTATGACAAGAAATGTTAATTTATTGGTGAAAGAATTAACCAAAAAATATTATTTTAACCAATCATGACCAATCATGATCATCATTGCCAAGCAGATAAATAGGTTCTCAAATATTTCTCAATATAAATATCTTACAGCTGCTTTTTTTCTAAAACTGTTCTGTAAGAAAACTGTAAGATTTCTTATGTTGACCAGTTGCCAGAAACATATTTTTCAGGCCTTTTTTAAATGTAGTCTAATGTGAAAAGAAGTGTGTTAGGATAGTCCTCAGTATTTCGCCCTGCTAAGCTTCATGCCAAACAAAGAAATGCTCGCCATAATTTACAGTCCACTTCATCTTGTTTGTGAGTTTAAATGCTTTACGCCACAGGACATGCTATCCAGATTTTGAAAGCGAGCAAGAATCATTCAGCCGACAGCATGTAATCTAAATGCATTAATTACAATAATTGACTCGTTCCTGACAGTGTAAGGCAGCTTCATAACAACTTCATATTGCAGACTTTGAATATTCCTGTAGTTCTGTCACACTCAAGCATTTTGGCTGTGACAAAGTTAGCAGCAGGAAGGTTTGTGACACAAACAGGAAGTGGGTTTTTGTCAAAATTGCTCACAAGTCCTAATTGTACCTGTGAGAAGTGTTCACGGCTTGACACGTTGTCACTGAGCTGCTGGAGCAGCTTTATTCTTTATCTGAACCATTTGCACAGTTTGACAAATGTTCCTTTTTTTTGCTGTTGTTTAGTTCACAATGCAGGGGATTGGAGATTGTAGATATGTCACAACACAGTAAAATTATGACATCCAAAGAGGACTATTCAATTCCAGTCTAGACCACTTTTTTGACATATTAAAGCCAATCCCTGTTGATTTCCTAACCCTCCGTTTTTTTGTTGCCTAAACTGAATTAGTTCCGTTTCACAAAGTTAAAAACAACGGCCATTCTGTTAAATGGTCATCCGAACTGGCACCACGGCCACGTGTTACAGTAAAAAAACGCTCATATATGTCGTTTTGGTAATCATTGGAAATCGCAACCCGTTCTCATTCCAAACTCGGAAAATAAGGACGTTTGGACAGTGGCTGTCAGCGTCTGATGCGACGAAAAAGGCGTCTTTCAGCATGTTTGTGTAACGCACTGGGGAGAGCAGCAGTTAGATAGGATTTAGCGAGTAGTATGTAAGGGCGAATTTTCGCGTAAGGAGGTTGGTTAGGGTGGTGGATGGGTCAAACACAGGACTTTCACCCAGGAGAGCAGGGTTTGCGTCCCGCTTGTCACGCTTGCTATAGTCGTTTTTTTCTTTCTTCCCACGTGTCACAAAACCGTACGCACACCCACGACCCTTTCCTAAACCCCACCGTCCCGTTCTTCCCGCGTGTAAACCAATCACAATTGTCTTGGGGCGGTGCTAAGCGCCAGACTGAGCTATGGTGCCGCTGCAAAATAGCCTCAGGAAGGAACTTGTTTTGGTGGAATGTGTACGTTCAAAAGTTGTTTTAGTCGTGCAACAGAAAACTCAGATTGGACAGGTAGTCTAGCTAGCTGTCTGGATTTACCCTGCAGAGATCTGAGGAGCAGTTAACCATAGTCCTCATAAATCCACCGGAGTTTAGAACGCCAACACAAAGAAAGAGGAAGGTGACGGACATCCGGCTGAAAAGAGGGAAATCCGGCGGCAACGGAGCAATACCGGAAGTGGACCGTCGTGAATATAGACTAAGAAGTGGTTTAACGGCCACCACACACGCTTCACATCCTGCAGCATCTGGATGTCTCTTGACCCTTAAAGCAGATTCTCTGGTCTTGCTGTGCGTCGTGAGCCACTCTTTCTTGGTTTCCATAAAAGAATCCTTAAGTGTCATAAGAGATTCTTACCAGAGGTTCAAGGGTCGAAGAGTGGTGTTAGCTGGCTCCAGGAGATGTCTTCCCTCTGGACCCAACAGCCATATTGACAGGGTCATGCTGTCAGCCTCCTCCATTGTGCCCTCATGGTCCAACTCCTCCTCCTCATCTGCTGGACCCAAGACATCATGAGCTGGATGCATACAAATGACAGTATTTACATCTTGAATCATGACAACATTAAAATAATGTAACAATGTGAAAGGTGTCTTTGGTAGTGAGGGACCTACAGAGAACTATCAGCAGAATCTGCAGCTCCCCTCATCTCTACGGAGAGCTTTATAAAGAGTTTCAGCTCAGTGTTTATCCGTGCAGCTGCAGCGCTACTGTTCTGGTTTACTCTCAGCGCTCGCATAGCGTCGCTTTTGGCCGCAGCAGGCAGCTGTGTCCAGAGAGCAGACAGACACAGTCAGAGACGAGCTGGTGAACATAGTGGAGTATTGAGCAGCTCAAGAGACAGAGATTTCCCTCACAAGATGATGGAGACCAAAACCAGAGCTGAAACAGAGACTATTAGACTGACATTCATGAGGTGGACACTAACCCATCTCCAAATCAATGATAATGTTGATCTGTGAAGTATTTGCTAACAAGTTTGCCAGATCAACTAATAAGGGGATCATTTGTCATAATATGTTTCCACTGCCCCCAAGTGATTGATGTTAACAGTCTATGCATGCCAACCCATGATCATTACTTTTTTTTTCTGTGAGTAGGTAGCAGTAGTAGTAACGGGAAAGAGGAGACAGGAGCTGACGTCTTGGCGTTCTGGGGAAGGGTAGCTGACCCTCCAGAGCACAGGTCGGCAACCTTTTTAATATGAAGTTCCATTTTAAAATGCTCTTGTTAATCAGTGGGCCATATCAGCATTAAGCCTGCCATCATCTACTGGGCCCGCTCAGGCAGATTCTTTTTCCTTTGCGCCGCATTCTGTGAAGGATGCAACAAGTACTAACCAATCAAAAGCAGGTCTAGGTCTTTGCGGAATGTGGATGGGGAAAAGTCAATCAAACTACAAAATAGGCTGTGCTCTTGCCAAAGCCTGTGGAAGACGTCATTTGGTATGCGGATGAGAGGACACATCAACATTTCCAAAAAAATCTCTTGCACACTTGTTGCTAGTGTGCCATTGGTTAAGCTACCCAGTGCCAATGGTGGCACATGTGCCTAAGGTTGCTGACCCCTGCTCCAGAGGGAGAGTTCTTAGAAGGTGTTTCTTTGACAGTGAAACTCTGGCAACCCTTTGAGCATTGGCTTCAGCACACCAGCTGCATCCTGTCTGTGGTGCTCGGGCGTAGAAGGGAAAGGATCAGAGAGGAGGGGTTGCAGATCCACGACAGCATGAAACGACCACAAATTGTTACCAAATCTCACAAACAATTGCACATAAAATCTCTCCCACTCGACCGCTCCTTATCTCTCAACACTACACCTCTCATCTTCTCTCGTACCCTTTGTCTCTACTCCTCCACCTCTTCCCTCCTTCATCTTCTTATCCTCCCCCCTCCTCTGAATGTCTCTCTCTCCTCTCCAGGTTGCTCTCCGCCTCCTCCCGTCTTCCTCTCGTTACCATTTTATAGGCTTGTTAGTTCCACTTGAGATGCCAAATGACAAACAATCTAAAGCCAGTGAGGCGCTACCTTGCTGCCCTCATAGAGCTGCAGAGTCGAAACAAACAGGATATGAGCTGAAACACTCACACAGTCCGCCCCCACCCGCCCACTGCCAATCCTCATGTATGAACTGAGACACTCAAACACACACACACACACACACAACCTGTAACGACAAACACAAAGTCATTTTGAACCTTTGAATTCACAGTGTGGAGGGATCAGCTACTGTTGGACCTTTCATTTTTTTTTTTAAGTTTGACTGATTCCTTATTGCTGAAATAATTTTTTTAAATAATTCTAGCAATATAATTTTGATTTTTATGTTATTAAATGTTATATATATTATTATGCTGAGATTCAGTAAAGAGTGTCCCATTATGGTCAAAATGCTGATTTAGAGGCTTTTCCATCTATACAAGAATTAAATGATGTGCTTCACACAGGATTATATAACTTTCATTCAAACCATGGATGTATTAAGACAACTTTTTTTAAGCCAAGGACCCCTTAACTGAAAGAGAGATGGAGCAGGGACCCCCTACTACTGATATTGTATAAAATTAAGTTGCATATTAAACTGGGCATACAATTACGTGTAGGGTGGCTTAAAGCCTTTATACATATATTTTTTGCATGGAATACTAAGCTATTAAAATAGCCTGATAATTGTTGCCATGGTTTTATAAATCATGTTTTAATGTTAAACAGTGAATCGTTAGGATGAAATGTATCTGTGGATGGCCTTAGTGACTACCTTACCTATAGGCCAGTAAGCAGTGGGGATTTATATTTGCTAAAAATATGTTGAATTCATGTTAAAGGAAAAATCTGAAAAATGAACCTAGGGTTAATAACACGTGTACCGAGTCAACTGTTCTCTGGGATATGTTTTCATGCTAATCGAATGTGAATCGAAGCATTGAGAACTTTGTAAGTGTACAGACAGTTTATTAAAAAGATAGTTTATAAAGACAGTACCGTTCACATATACAGGCGGGCGCCACTAGCACATCTGGATCTAGGAACGCTCGCTAGACTCCTAACAGTACTTAGAACGCTGACGGAGAGTCGGGAGTTGAAATAACATTACTGTAAGACCTAGAATCAGTGCTAAGAACAGCATAACTAATCACTAGCTCTCTGAGTGAAATGCAAACGTAACAGCGAACAGTGGATCCTGTTTAAAGGGACAGACATCTCCAATGGGATTACAGTATATATGACTATGAAGACTTGAAGGTCTTTTCACTTGATATTGGGTTAGGGATATATTTTTTACAGTTCATCAATTTACAAATTATTTAGTTTAAACATCTGCATCAAGATGGTACATACAGTATTTAGGAGGGAGATTCAAAGGATGTGGCTTGATATTCGAGATGTTTAAGAAACAATGGGATTTTAATTTCATTGTTTTCAGGGCAGCATTCAGAGAGGGACTGTGGGATTAACAAATATTTCCTCTGAGAGACATTTAAATGTCCTGCATCGCAGCATCATTAATAATGCTGCTGAAGGAAATTAAACAGTGATAAAATGCAGAATGTGTAAATAGTTTACTTGGTTCTATTAACTGTAATGTGTATATTCATGGGGACATATATCGAAGTCTTGTTTTTTTAACATTTTGTTTGATGGATGCACTTTTACAAATCATAGAGAACTGACGCAGCAACAAGTGCCTCCGTTACTGTAATGCAGAATGTTGGCATAAAGTAGTATTTAAAATAATCTAGAGAAACAAAACACATGTCAGCACCATGTGAAGCATAAAAACAAGACTTCTCCTTTATCAAACGTGTGGCCCTGCAGTGCTCGGCTGTCGCTGAGTGACTGTTCCCTGCTGCTATCACCACTCTGTGTGTGTGTGTGTGTGTGTGTGTGTGTGTGTGTGTGTGTGTGTGTGTGTGTGTGTGTGTGTGTGTGTGTTCTTGTTTAACTATATTTGTGGGGTCCATACAGTACACTTGTGGGGTCCGGACAGCTTTGTGGGGCCAAAATGCTGGACCCCACATCTTTAAAGGGCTGTTTGAGGGTTAAGACTTGGTTTTAGGATTAGGGTTAGAATTAGGTTATGGTTAGGGTGAGGGTAAGGGTTAAGGTTAGGCATTTAGTTGGGATTGTTAAGGTTAGGGTAAGGGGCTAGGGAATGCATTATGTCAATGACGGGTCCCCACAAAGATAGTGAGACGCACTATGTGTGTGTGTGTGTGTGTGTGTGTGTGTGTGTGTGTGTGTGTGTGTGTGTGTGTGTGTGTGTGTGTGTGTGTGTGCGTGTGTGTGCCTGTTTGTTTTCTGTGGTGGCGGTGGGTGCTGGGTAAACAAATATGTCCTTTTGAGTCAGTGGCTGCCGAGCTAATATTGACCAGCGCGCCTGGCGACATGCAGCAGGTCAAATTAAGCACAGTAGCGCCGGGCGCAGAGCACAAAGAGCCAATGACACGTCTTATCACCTGGATGAATTAGCCTCCGTCTGTCATACGGATCACCAACACAGCACAGGGACAGAGCAGCTGCGCAGCATGGACACAGCTCTGGATCTGTAGCTTGGGTTGTATTTTTAAAGGATACTCATTTCCCTTTTTAGGTTTAGTCTTTTTCTGCCATTTTCAGATAAGAAGACCTGGAAAAGGGGATTAGCGCTGTCATATGGTAGCTAACCAAAAATGTACGAAAGCACTCACTGCTGGCCTTTTGTTACTTATGAAACAAGAATCCTGTTATTATTTATCCTTAATTTACCCCTGAACACACACTAAAACCTTCCCACACGAGGGTGTTTCTTTACACATTCATTTGAAATGCTTGAAACATTTTGTAATTAATTGTGTTAATTAAATTAAACTAAATTAAATTAAGAGGTTTTAAGGGGTTTGGGATTTGCCTTTTTAAAGGTCCCATGGCATGAAAATGTCACTTTCTGAGGTATTTTAACATTAATATGAGTTCCCCCAGCCAGCCTATGGTCCCCCAGTGGCTAGAAATGGCGATAGGTGTAAACTGAGCCCTGGGTATCCTGCTCTGCCTTTGAGAAAATGAAAGCTCAAGCCAATCTGGAATCTTCCCTATATGATGTCATAAGGGGAAAGGCTTAATTTCAGGAAAGATACTTCAGATACAGTATTAGGGCACCACTGAGGTCTATATAAAAGCATCCAAAAAGCAAAAATCCAAAAATCCAAAAAGTTAAATGACATACCTAATTTTTGAGTTAAAAAAAGCAGAAATTATGAATTATTTTGACTTATAGTTAAGATCAGAGGATGTTGAGGGATAATCACAGACTGGTTTATGTCAAAGTTAAGTCAGGAGGCGGTTTTGAAACCATTTAAAAAAATTTTTTTGGAATGCTATATAATTGAATAAAACACCCAAAATTCAATGGAAGTAATCATTCATTTTACCTGTGAAGAATGTTGTAAGGCCGCCCATACAACATACATATGCATCCAAGTTATGTTTGGGCAATTTAGTTGAAAGAAACCCATATCTCTGATCCAAAACTTTGAAAATGAGTCAAATTTGACCCAAAGACAACACAAGGTTTAAAGTAAATGTGGTTTAGAGCAGTAAGTGTATGTATAGGAAACAGTGGCGGCGCCAGAGATTTTCTTTTGCTTGTGCTTTGGGGTTGCTCGAAGTTTCAGTGAGGGTGCTCTAGCCTAAAGTTACACAAACGTGCACATACGCAGCCAACTCTGCCTCGGTTTATTAAGTGAGCGTACAAGAGGGATAGAGAGATTGATTTGTTTTTTATTCGCTAAAGTTGCCAATACAGCAGCACCATAAAACTCTGATTAGCCCACCAAACATATTTCAAATACCAGCCAACAAGCCGGGTTTAAACCATCATTACTGCAGCTCTCATATAGCTTATATTTGCAGAAGAGTAGACGAATGCACTCAAACACGTTTTCTGGGCTCAAAATAAGCCAAAGTCCAGTGTGCTGTATAACTTTGGATTCGGTGAGCCATTTACTCACATTTCTGTAAAACACATGTTCACTGTTCTTCTACTACGAGACAGAGATAAGAGTAAAGTTCTTGCATGGACCCCTAGCAGCTGACTCACCTACTGTGGCCTGGCTGTGTGATCCCCTGGTCTAATGCCATGTACAGCAGGGTGATGTTAAGCATCCTCAGCAGCAATCACAGCCGTGGTCAGGTCATCTTCCTCCGGCGGCTTTTCTTCATCCCGGTTGGTGACAGGTTCACCATATCTCTCAGTCTCATTTACAGGTTTGGATAAAGTCTCCACACGTTAAAGTTTAGGGAGTTTTAGAGAAAAAGAAACAAAAAAAACGATCCTTACTAACGTTACACTCACTTCGCTAATCCTAACGGCTCCAAATATTGTGCTCTTTTTCTTCTGTGTGAGTACATTAGTGCTGAAATATGGTCAAAAGTTTAATGTGTGCTGCACCCATTGGCTGAATATCATCACCTGTGTTTGTTTTATGTTTCAAATATAACTTATGGTATTTACACATTAACAAAAATATTTTTTTATAAATAAACCACAGCAGTTTCTTGGGGGTGCTATAGGAATCCTAGGGGTAGCTACAGCACCCCCAATCCCGTCCATGGTGCCGCCTATGATAGGAAGTCAAACTACATTAATCCAGTGGGTTAATAGAAGCCAGAGGGACACCAATTGCTCTTGCATACTGTGTTTTTTTTGTTGTATGTATGTATGTATGTATGTTTTTATTACTTTGAGTCGTTTCTGGATGTCGAATGGAAGTGTTTTGGGCTGTACGTTTGCCCTGGTCGGTCACCGTAGAGTCACTTCAGTTAGAAGGTTGTCTGTGAAAGATTTGTCGAACATATACTGAACACTTCTATCTGAGTGTCTGCTGTGCCATCACTACTAGCTTTCTGGGAACACAATACTGAGCGTGCAGGATCTGCAGATGAGTGGGCATTCACACCACGAAAAGCGATCTGGCGTTTTGTCACAGGGTTGTGTGGCGAGGGGGAGTGTCAATGAAATGGCCCATTCGTGTGACATCCTGTTCCAAAGCACAAATAGACTTTATATTTCACAATTACTGTTTTCCGTCAGATCGTTTATAGATTTCGACGTTTCCAACCGCACTCAACGGCAGCGTTATTTCACAGGAGAGAGAGAGAAAGAGAAGAGAGGAGCGAGACATAGCGAGGGCTTTGTTGTTGCAGGAAACATTCAGCTTTTACACAAACTCCAGGGCAGTTCAGAGCTTGTGTTTGGTGTTTTAAAACTTTCTTGTGGCAGCGATAGAGGCAGTGATGTTTCCTGTTTCCTGTACGGGACTCTCACTGTCTGATCTCCGATTCCATGATTGGCCACCGCAGCGTGACGTGGGGTTGCGTTTCTCCAAAAGTTGAGTCAGTCTCAACTTCTTGCCGCAGGCATGCTGCATTTTCATGGCAGTTATTATTATCTCTATTATTAATCTGAGAAGCACTTTTGTGGAGGTAAATACAAGCTGCACAATTGCCCTATTAACTGACATTGTAGCTTGTTTCTCCACTGCCGACTGCAGCGATCTTGCTTAATACTGGATCAATGCCAAAGATTGTTGTTCCCATCAGTCACTTAGACACAAAAACATAAGAAAATAGGCTCCAGGTTGAAAAAAAAACAGCAGTTACCCTTTAAAATGAACCTTGCAGGTTACCTTGCAGCTTATCATTGCTAAGTGAACAGAGCAGTCTGAGCAAGATGTGTCTTGATACAGAGTGGCAAACAAATAGATTGGGCGGGTGGCTAAATGAAGGTAGAAAGATCTGTTAAACTAAAAGAGCTAAGGGAAGTACTATGAAGTCAGAGAGCAAAGAGAAGGAGTAGCCTACATGTATCTTCATGACGCTACATTGTAAGATAAGCCAGTGGCATCAGTAATAAAGGGAAACTGGAAAAAAACCCCAAAAAAAACAGGTTGTGTTTGTGTGCACAACCTCATAACTGCTGTTGCTGTAGCCTAATTGTATTTTAAAAGATTTAACTAATTTCATTACAAAAGGAAAGAAAAGCCAATTTGCCTTTTCCTGAAACCAACTGGAGGGTTCCTAATTAGATCAGTGAAAATCTGGGTTTCATTGGAATGTCTCTGTCAAGTGTATTTAAAGCTGACGGTCATTATGTACAACACTGAATATAGAAAGCATACTGTCACTGTTCCAAACACAGCTGCATATGTGCAGCAGCAGAACGTAAAGCTCTACCTCCATGTGTAACCTCTGCTCCGTCCACCTGAGCTTCTCCTTTGTATCCTGATGGAAGAGTACGGTCAGACATTCCAAATCATTTCTCTTCTATCATCACTTTAAACCTTCTAAAGCAATTCAAAATTGTTGTACGATGCAAATAATCACAACACTGTATTTTGAATAGCTGCAGCCTTCTATCAAATGAAATTATGTCTTACTTTACTAGAAACACAGATGCAGTCCTATTTGTTTGAGCAATATTTGGCCATAAAATTAGGGGCTGTAATTAACGGTCTTGATGAGTCTGACTCAAATATTTTTTTTCATAACACGCATTTAATAAAGGGAAATACATAATGTCTTGTCTTTTTCAAACTCAGGTGAATATTTCAATCAGGAGAGACTTCGTTGCAGATATGCAAAGATTTATTGTACATATGCATAATATGAAATGTACAGAGTCTTTGGGGATTAGACTCCATCGTTAAAAATATTTTAAAGGGGTAGAGAAGCCAAGACATATTCCCCCCGATGGAGCCTAGACACTGGTGATGGTGGTGAAGGAACCTGGAGACCGAACGAAGGAACTGTCTGCCGGAAAGGGACTCAGGTTGCCGTGGTTGACGATGACCAGAGGTGGAAGGAGAGGAGGAGGGTTGCACGTTTGCCTGAAAAGATGATGGATCACGCATTTCGTGGCCAATTCTGGTTAGTTTACTGAAAAGTGAACGCCTCTTAACAGCTGAATAGTTTTAGGAAGAGATAGTGGTGATTGAAGTTATTTAGAAGTCTTCCTGAAAGAATTTGCGCTGAGCTCCATTAGACATTAGAAACATCCAATACAATGTTTTGAAACAAACAAAGCTAAAAAATGTTCAGCACTGGAGGTTGCCATTTGGTTATAGGATTAAGGGTTGTATGTATGAAAAAAGAAGAAGAAGAAATTCCCCACTCGCCCCATCCTGGGCGGTCCTTTTCCTTCCTCCCAGCTCGGGTCCTCTACCAGAGGTCCTGGGTGCCTGAGGGTTCTGCGCAGTATATTAGCTGTTCTTAGGACTGCACTCTTCTGGACAGATATCTCAGATGTTGTTCCTGGAATTAGCTGGAGCCACTGTCCCAGTTTGGGGGTTGCAGCCCCGAGTGCTCTGATTACCACTGGAACCACTGTTGCCTTCCCTTTCCACATCTTCTCTAACTCCTCTCTAAGCCCTTGGTATTTTGCAATCTTCTCATGTTCCTTCTTCTAGATGTTGCTGTCGTTTGGGATTGCTACATCTATCACAAGTGCCTTCTTATGCTGTTTGTAGACCACCACACTGTGCGGTTGGTTAGCCCTCACCATTTTATCAGTCTGGATCTGGAAGTCCCACACGATCTTAGCTCTGCCACCTTTGGAGGAGCCTCCCCCTTTAACCCTGACACTTCCAGCCCATACTCGGCACAGATGTTTCTGTACACTATGCCAGCCACTTGCTTACACCCCTCTGTAATGTGCTGGACTGCCTCAGGGGCATCTTTACCCAGCTTGCACCTGGGATCCTGTCTGCTATGGTAGACCCCGGCCTCTATTGATCGTGTGCTCAGCGCTTGTTCTTGTGATGCCATGATTAGTGCCTCTGTGCTATCTTTCAGTCCAGCCACTGGAATGATTTATTGATATCGGCTACTTCTTCTATCTGTTGGTGGCACGTGCTGTGCAGGGGCTTGTCCTTCCCTGATGGTTCCTCCTCATCACTGGGTTCTGCTGCCTGAGATATTCACTCAGCAGGTCATCAGCTGGAGCTGTCTTCCTGATGTACTCCTGGATCTTTCGTTGTTTCATCCTGGATAGTGGCGCTGACCCTCACTAGTCCTCGGCCACCCTCTTTCTGCTTGGTGTATATCTCAGGACTTGGGCTGAAACCCTCCATGCATTGTGAGGAGCTTTCTTGTCTTGTTTTGTCTATTTTGATATAAAAATTCCAATTTTGCGAAGTCAAAAAAAGTAGATACAATAACAAGTTATTTGTGCTGAGGAGCAGGGATTACAATTTGAACTAGTGATTTGCTTTTTATTGTGTTGTATCAAACAGTTACCTCAGTCAGTAGAATTCATTTTTTTACGATACCTATTTTGATATTGTTGAATTATCAATGCCTAATAATCTATGGACGTGGTGATGTTCGTAAGTGGTAAGACCAGCTGTTTCCACAAAATACTTCAAAAACAATTTTATTTTCTTGATCAGAGGCTTAAAAAAGTTTCAAAAGGAGAAAAACATTCTACATCAGTACAATCTAGGCTTGTGTTTACCATTCAGACACACACAATTTCTCACAGTTTGTTATCCAGTAAAAAATTTTAAAAACAAAATGAGATACTAACACAATAAAGAAGAGGAAAAAGATGGAGAGCATGCAGGGCTGGGCCCCCCATCGTCAAGGTCCCTCCATTAGTGAGCAGCTGTTGAACTGCAGTCAGATGACTCAAGTTGATTTCAAAGTCTTTAAAGAGTTGTCGCAGCCGGCTCTGGCTTGTGTGTATCGGAGGGAATGAGGATTGAAAAGTGATTGAGAGTGACAGGGGACAGATTGCCGGCGCTCGCAGCTCGCCCTCAGGTGAGACCGGGGAAGACAGATCACCCCTGCTGATGTTGAGGCGAGGGAGGCGGAGAGCACAGCTGTGTGTGTGAGGGGCGGGGGAGGGTGAGAAGCGTACAGTATACACATGTACACACACACACACACACACACACACACATGTGTACACACACACACACACACACACACAATCTGAAGTGGGTTCATGGCAAATCGTGTGTTTCTGACAGTTTTGGTCTGTGTATGTGTGTGTGTGTTTGCACAAGGGTGTGTGTGTTTGCACAAGGGTGTGTGTGTTTGCATAAGGGTGTGTGTGTGTGTGTGTGTGTGTGTGTGTGTGTGTGTGTGTGTGTGTGTGTGTCAGACACGGCCCTGCGGCTGAGGATCTGCTGTCACTAAGCAGCTGACACTTCTTAGCGACAGACTGACAGATTTTCACAAACTAATTTGACTCTGAGGAAGACGACGCAAGACGCTCATGAAACTTTTTTCACATCCTGCCAGTGGAGAATGCACTGCAGCGTTCATGACGATGATGATGAGCTAACCCCAAACAACTCGACACACACCCACACACACACACACACACACACACAGGCACATACACACAGAGAAAAGAGTGTAAGAGTTGCAGAGAAATGCAGGATAGCACAGCTTGCTGACAGAGGAGGCGAGAGGGTGAGAGTGTGTCACTAACTTCCTGATCACAACCTTCCATCACAGTTCAGCACGCGTTGCTAAAGTCAGGTGATGGCTGGTACCTAAGCAGTCAAATCAGATGCCTGTGCAGACTAAACAACACCAAGAAGGCTTAAAGAGGAAGCTCTCAGTCAGGTGTGGTGTGAAAGCAAAGCACATAACTAATAGTGAATATGTGCTTTTATCAAGAAATGAAAATACAAACTACTATTAATTAAAGGGTAACTATACCGTTTTTTTCAGCCTGTTGCTGAAATACATGATGTCACAACCTTAGGATAATGCTTTCTTGACAGTTCCCACATAGGCACATGAATTTAAAGGGTAACTACAGTTTTTTTTTTTAACCTGGACCCTATTTCCCTATGTTATTGTGTGTAATTGACTGATGGGAACTATAATGAAATAATTACTTTGAAATTGGTCCAGTACTAAGAACGCTGTAACTGGCAGTCACAGACTGGGCTGTAATGTAACCCTATAGGACAAATGTGCATTGTCAATTTGGTCCACTAAAAATTCTGTGTTTGCTGCTGACAGGCTCAAATTATTATTCTAAGTTTCTGACAACATTATGGAAAGGATCCCTAGAGAGATAGACATTTTTAAAACCTCTTTAAGACCTTTCTGTTTAACCAGAAACAGCTTAGGTCGCTAGTGCTAAACCCACCAGACTCCATTTAAAAAAGCAATACTTTTAGCGTGTATAGAGCCAACATATTTTCACATGTAAATCGGTAAACTATGTGTTTATTTCAACCAAAACTGGAGTTGTGATTATTGGAAAAATGGAAAGACAACTTTTCATAGTTTTATTTTGTTTCTGTCTACTTTTTTTACATGGAGTCTGGTGGCTTTAGCGAAAGCATTTTCACTGATGTTTTTTGTTAGAAAAAGGTTCTTACTGTTTAAAAGAAAGGTCGACCTGCTTAAAAATCCTTTCCATAATGTTGTCAGACACTTAGAATATTAATCTGAGTCTGTCAGTGGTAAAACAAGCACTTTTGTGAAGGTAAATACAAGCTGCACAATTGCCCTATTAACTTACATTGTAGCTTGTTTTGCCGCTGCCGACTGCAGTGATCTTGCTTAATACTGGACCAATGTCAAATGTTCTTGTTCCCATCAGTCGCTTAGACACAAAAACATAGGAAAATAGGGTTAAAGGTAAAAAAAAAAAATTTAAAATCCCGGTAGTTACTCTTTAAATCCATGTGCTTATGTTGGAACTGTCAAGAAAGCAATAACCTAAGCTCGTGACATCATGCATTTCAGCAACTGGGAAGTACTCGTCTTTAACTTCCTGTAGTGGGAATGTGTTGCGTTGTGTAGATTGACATTGTGATCATCATCCTTACGTACATTTGATCAAATATTTATAAACTAACATAACAGCGGTCAGAAGGTAATCAGATCACTTCTGCTGCACAATTAGCTGGTCATGTTCCTGTGAGGTATCTGTGCTGGTATCTGTGTTTCATTATGTATTTATAACACTATGATAGTATCTGCTAATATTAAAACTCAGTGTCACAGTGGAGACTCATCTGGTTTTAGTTACACACAGTCCAGTGTTATTATTGTATACCAAAGCTATTCCAAGTAAAATATACATTATGTTAGATAGCTTAGGTATAGATAGATTAATTAATCTAAATTAGATTCCAGATTTGTTTCTGACGACTGCAAATAAAGTTAATAATTCAATAAGCTGCATCATCATGCTGATAAGAGCTGTTTGAACTTTTCCCCATGTAAATAGCTACTTCACCACACAGTAAACCTAAGTTTGCTACAAATTGTCTTTATAGTCTCATCTCTGTGGTGTCAGGTTGTTCAATTCATTTCAATATTATGTACAGTGTCAGAATAAGAATAACTTGTATGTCATCTGCATAGCTGTGGTAGGAAAAGCCATGTCAGTGGAAAACGGAGCCAAGTGACTGGTGTACAAAGAGAAGAGGAGGGGACCCAGAACAGAACCCTGAGAAACCCCAGCAGTGAGGCTAGGATCAAACACCAATCCTCTCCAAGTTACCCAGTACAAATGTAAAAAGTGTACAAATATTCTACAAACAATGTCCCTGTTACTCTGCACAGGACACACTGTCACCACGTCTTTGGTAGAAAGAAGTTCAGTGAGTTTCCAGAAAGAGATGTTGCTGTTGAACTTTTTTTTCTTTACTTTTAGCAGCACAAATCATTACATTGTATGAAATCCTATTGTATTGAGATGCAGGCAGAAGTCTCAGTCGATAACCTGTGTAAATAAAACCAGAACGATCTGCACCGGAGGGGATTTATTTGACCCAGGCCTTTCAATGATAATGTAACATTCAGAATAACTGCCATGTGTGTAACTTAATGTGTGAAGGAAATAAAAGTATTAATACTATAGAGCTGACATAATGTGCTCTCTGAGCAGAGCGCTGCAGAACACAACAGCTGAGAGCGCTTCACACTGAAGATGGAGACACTTTCAAAAATAATAGGCTCTGAGAGAACGATCACTACTTTAACACCAACTCATAAGTAAACGCTCGACACAGTCAAACCCATTTGTATCACTTTGCGGAGCAGCTATATGTTTCAGCCTGCACTGCTTTGTGAGGCACCAAGGCCAGTAAAATGGGTCTAATTCAAAGGCCAGACACACACTCGCTGGCACATCCACTCATCAACTATCCAGCACTCACACAGCTCTTGGGGGAAATTACAAGGCTGTCACACAATGGACTGGTGTTTGTCTATGTGTGTGTGTGTGTGTGTGTGTGTGTGTGTGTGTGTGTGTGTGTGTGTGTGTGTGTGTGTGTGTGTTCACTGGTGGCAATGAGCCACCTGAACCAGTGGCGAGCATTTTAGCAACGACCTGAAAAGAGCAGGAATTAAAACACACACACACACACACACACGCACACGCACACGCACACACACACACACACACACACACACACACACACACACACACACAGAGCTACGGAAATCCAACCTCTCTATATTTACTCCATGGGGACCCTTGGATGGTCAATAAAAATGCCCCGAGACCTTGATGCAGATCTGGTTGTCCTGAAAGCGGCCTGGGCTGCTTATCTGCTGCGTGGAGATAGGCTACAGTAATTCACTTAGATCCAGATCCTTCAGATAGACTCCTCTGCTGGGAATACAACAACAACAAGACAGACATGGCAGGAGGAAACACCATATTCCCAACTCAATATCCTCCCCCTCTTCTTCCCTCCTTCCTTCTTCTTCTCGTCTATCTTTTCATCGAAGTTCCTCTCCATCGCCTTTCTAAAATACCGTCCCCCTGTCTCATGGATGAACTCCCTCACTATCTCTTCTCTCTTCTCTCTCTTCTCTCCCTCCTCTTCCCTCTCATCTGCAACTTTCCTTTTCCCCACTCTTTTTGGCACAATGAACCAGAGCACATCCTGCAGCTAAGGCATTATTTAAAAAAAAAAATCCATAAAAGTCATCAGTGTTTTTGTTGTTTTTCATTTCTGAACCCGCTGCTTCAGCGAGCTGTACCCCCCGATGAAGCCGGAGAGCGAGAAAGGGGGTCAGCTGATCAGTAAACCTTCAGAGCAATGCCAGGGCTACATCTTCACAAACACACGCACACGCACATGCACACACACATGCACACGCTCTTGGATCTCAGTACAGTCAGGGACTCAGGTTTCACACAGCTTGCTTTTAATTCTGTCCTAATTAACAGCAGTTTGCAGCTCAGCACACATTTCACTCACTGTATTTGTGAGGACTTCAGTGGTGGAAGAAGTACTCTTTATTTAAGTAAAAGTACCAATATGAATATACTTGGTTATAAGTCAAAGTCCTTTGTTCAAAATCCTACTTATGTAAAAGTACAGTATTATCAGCTAAATGTGCTTAAAGTACCAAAGTAAAAGTACTTGTTCTGCTGAAAAATATGTTATTATTATGATATGACATTATTAGATTGTTAATACTGGTGCATCAGCAACATTATATTGTTATAGCTGGTCAAGGTGGAGCTACTTTAGGAGAAAGTGAAAACTGTGATGTCAAGCATTTCTCTATAACAGTAAATATAAGCCACAAACAAAGTTAATATTTGAAATTCCTTTAAAAAATCCTTATTATTTATTAAGAGTCAACATGCAGTAATAACTCATCAGGACTGTGTGGGAGTGGTTCGATTAGATTTGATTGACAGTTGCATTTTATTGACACAGTATATATATATATATATATATATATATATATATATATATATATACACTCACCTAAAGGATTATTAGGAAAACCTGTAAGATTTCTCATTAATGCAATTATCTAATCAACCAATCACATGGCAGCTGCTTCAATGCATTTAGGGGTGTCGTCCAGGTCTAGACAATCTCCTGAACTCCAAACTTAATGTCAGAATGGGAAAGAAAGGTGATCTAAGCAACTTTGAGCGTGGCATGATTGTTGGTGCCAGACGGGCTGGTCTGAGTTTTTCACAATCTGCTCAATTACTGGGATTTTCACGCACAACCATTTCTAGGGTTTACAAAGAATGGTCTGAAAAAGGAAAAACATCCAGTATGCGGCAGTCCTGTGGGCGAAAATGCATTGTTGATGCTAGAGGTCACAGGAGAATGGGCCGACTGATTCCAGCTGATAGAAGATCAACTTTGACTCAAATAACCACTCGTTACAGCCGAGGTATGCAGCAAAGCATTTGTGAAGCCACAACACGCACAACCTTGAGGCGGATGGGCTACACCAGCAGAAGACCCCACCGGGTACCACTCATCTCCACTAAAAAAATGAGGCTACAATTTGCACGAGCTCACCAAAATTGGACAGTTGAAGACTGGAAAAAATGTTGCCTGGTCTGATGAGTCTCGATTTCTGTTGAGACATTCAGATGGTAGAGTCAGAATTTGGTGTAAACAGAATGAGAACATGGATCCGTCATGCCTTGTTACCACTGTGCAGGCTGGTGGTGGTGGTGTAATGGTGTGGGGGATGTTTTCTTTGCACACTTTAGGCCCCTTAGTATCAATTGGGCATCGTTTAAATGCCACAGCCTACCTGAGCATTGTTTCTGACCATGTCCATCCCTTTATGACCACCATGTACCCATCCTCTGATGGCTACTTCCAGCAGGATAATGCACCATGTCACAAAGCTCGAACCATTTCAAATTGGTTTCTTGACCATGACAATGAGTTCACTGTACTAAAATGGCCCCCACAGTCACCAGATCTCAACCCAATAGAACATCTTTGGGATGTGGTGGAATGGGATATATCCTATCAATATGGGCCAACATTTCTAGAGAATGCTTCCAGCACCTTGTTGAATCAATGCCACGAAGAATTAAGGCAGTTGTGAAGGTGAAAGGGGGTCAAACACGGCATTAGTAGGGTGTTCCTAATAATCCTTTAGGTGGGTGTATGTGTATCTGACATCATTGTCTGCCACTATCTTGTGTTTTCGTTGTGATTAATCCTAACCTAACCGAAGTGTGACACTATGAGCGAATCAGCAAGAAATATAGTGTCAGCAATTTTGAGCAATGAAGAGATTATTAACACACTGGCGAATGCATGTACGGGCCAAAACACTGGTAACCAGTGGTGGTACCAGTACCGTTTTCCCAATGAAGAAGTTTATTCACTTTTTCATCATGTAAGACCAAATGAAAGGAACCTCTTTGGTCAGGCAGGTCCCTTTCTTCAGGCTAACATCAACACACCTTTCATTCAATATATTCAGACTTTCATTCAATATATTCAAAGTTCATTAAATATATTCAAGGTTCATTAAATATATTTGAGGTTCATTCAATATAGTCGAGGTTCATTCAATATATTCAGACTTTCATTCAATATATTCAGACTTTCATTCAATATGTTCAAGGTTCATTCAATATAGTCGAGGTTCATTCAATATATTCAAGGTTCATTCAATATATTCAGACTTTCATTCAATATATTCAAACTTCACATGCTCCACTGTGTTGACCAGCTTTTTCGTTGACCAAAATGAGACGAGACAAAATGTTATAACGTTATTTCGTTATAACATTTCTCAAGCCCTGTCGCAGCATTATTTAATTTAGAAGATGCAGTGGTGAGTTAGAGAGTGAGACGAGAGTGAGAGAAAGCTGGGACGGTGGCCGGCCAGCCGGAGTTCGTCTTTGGGAGAAAAACAATAAACGGCATTTGGAAAAACTTTCATTACATAGAAGTGGAAAAGAAAACAGAATGTGTTGTGGAAAAAAATGGGTAGAAATGCAGCCACAAAATCACAGGAGAAAACACCACGAATCTTAAGAGACATCTCAAGTCATTCCATAATGACATTGAGGTAAGTCAAGACATTAACGTAACATTACTTTCTATTTTAGAAAGCTAATGCCAACTCATGAGGCTGTGGTTAATGTGTCTCATTTTAACGTTAGCTTTAGACGTTAGCCACTGGAGCTGAAAACGACTGAGACAAACGTGTGTGTGTGTGTGTGTGTGTGTGTGTGTGTGTGTGTGTGTGTGTATTTGTTTGTGTGAGAGAGTGTGTGGGTTCTTAGTTCCTACCTGACTGACTCTGTGTGTACTAAGCATCCCTTGTTGGCCAACATTTTGGTGTTGTCTATACTACTAGGTACTTATACTTTATTGACTGGATTAAATAGAATTGCATTACTAAAAAGAGACTAAAATACAATTTTCGTTGACTAAAACTAGACTAAATGTCATCAATTTCCGTCAACTAAAACTAGACTAAAATGTCATCAGTTTTCGTCGACTAAAACTAGACTAGACTAAAACTAATAAAAACTAAAATGACAGCTTGACACAAAGACTAGACTAAAACTAAAATTAAAACAGGCCGCCAAAAACAACACTAGTACATAGCATTCGTGACATCATCCATTGGTTTTCCGACTGTTGTTTGGAAGCATTGAGTTTGGCGATACGGCCGCCATTTTGTTTTTTTTGCAATGCACTGTGATGATATTTGACGAGAGGGTGAAGCTGGGGAGGAAGACAAAGCTAAGCCAGTGTTGCTTATGGTTGCAATGGCGCTACGCTAAATGCTAGAGTGGGAAAGTTGCAGATTTTCAACCCTTGTGATGTGAGTCGTTTAGCGGAGAATTACCGGTGGATAAGCACAGACCTGCGGGTATTGGAGCCATTTATCTGCATGTACAGCAGTACAGAAAATCAGCAGACTTTACCTTAAGTTATCAGCTAATGCTAGCTAGCTTTGGTTGGCAAGGTGCTACCAAATGCTAAACAATTCCAATCGACTTTGCTGAAGTGAAAACACAGTGAGAGGGTTAAAGTTTAAGATTAAATCACGGACAACAGCCAAAAAAAAGTTCACAGCTATTTTAATGTCCCCGGTGTTAGCATGGTTAGCATTGCTAAGCCTCTGTCCTGATTGACAGGTCCTAAAGCATCTCCTGATTTATCCTGTATTTTTTGTATAGGGTACAACCGGGACGATTGAAACGGCGGACAAATGAAACATTTAACAACAGTTATCTCGAAAACCACACACGTTGCAAATGTCAAATTTTGTCAGCACGTACAGCACGCAAGGTCTACCAGACCCAGGAAAGTTGGCGTCATGACGTCATGCTGCTACAAAGTTAGACCCGCGAACCCAATTTGAGTGCGGCAAGTAAAATGTTTGATGCGGTAATTTTTTTTTAATGACAGGTTGTATTTATTGTTTCATGTACCGTTGTCATGATCATACGGCAGATTAATTAGTGTTTTAACATGTCCTACAGTGTGGAATGTCAGAGTTTTTTAGTTTAGGAGCAAAATAGGTTTAAATGTCAATTGTTGCTGTCGGGACAAATGAAACAGCTGTTTCATTCGTCCCGACCAGGCAGTAAACCCCATGTATTCTAAGTAATTGCACAAATATCTGTGTTTATACTATATTTTATGCAGTTGAGACATGGAAAAGTGGTTTTAGATATTTGGGGCTATCTGTTAGGGGGTCGAGTTTTGCCATGTTATCCTATATGGAGACTGACGGGCTGTGGGTCATGAAGGGCTGTTATTTGGATGTGCAGTGGCCTTACCCACATGATAACAGGGTGAAATAACATTTTGTACTATACTAATGAAACAAAACGCACGTCTGACTACTGCTTAAATAACTCCCGAACGGTTTCGCTCAGAGCTCTAAATGCAACTGTATTTTACAGAGGACAGATGTAGGTTGCTAGTGACCAAATTTTAGCTTTCAGCGTTGTACGATGTCTTTGTAAATGACATTTAATTAAAAACTGTTTCATTCGTCTCGGTTCTCCCCTACCCCCTGCTGGAAATTAGATAGAATGCAGCTTTAAGGAGTTTCAGTTCCAACAGCTGCTATAGTTGAAAAATCAACTATAGCAGCTTAAAGTACAGTTCTAGAGGAAATGTACTTTCCAGCAGCACTTTCTACTATACAGTTACTAATTAATTCCTAATCCTATGGCAAACATTTATGTGAATAGTTGTTGATAGAATACACTGAAGACCTTTCCAACACATAGACAAACAGGAAAACCAACAGTTACACACACACACACACACACACACACACACACACACACACACACATTATCTATACACTTGCATCACTTACACGGATCACCTGAAGCGGTCCCTTGGGGGCTGTTTTGTCACAGTGTTTCCACTCTGCAGGCTTTTCAAGGCCACATGAATGTGTTCATGCTCTTCATAAAATCAAAAGACATTTACCACCTTCTCTGTTGCGACTGCTAATGAAAAAAGGCTTAACTGAAACATGCAGATCTGCGCCAAGAGGCAACTATCAGGGTGTGAAAGCACTATTTAAAACCTGTCTATATCTGCTTCACTTAACAGTGTGTCAGTCTAGTAAAGTGTTTCTTAATGCCATTTCAATTCCAAAACAATATGCATTTAAGTAAGTGACACTTTAGGAATACTAATACCAAGGAGGGTTTAATGAAAGAGGCTATTGAGTTGCATTGTGGGAGCAGTCAACACGTTCTCACTTCCAACACTCGGTCAGGACTCCTTGGTGCCCCTTTGTAACACACTTTGTTCCCCTTTAGCATCAGTTTTCAACATGCAGGGCTGCCTCTCAGGAGGATATCAGTGGATGTAGCATAAAGTCTGCATAAGGACGAGGTTGGGGTGGACGGATGGGTCAAACAAACAGGACTTGCACCCAGGGGACTGCTGTTCATGGGAAACCAAAAGTCAACCTTGATTATTTTAACTGAAGTATGTAACTTAAGTTATGTAACAAACCACGACTTGGGAGTGAGAACATGTTGGAGCTGATCATGAACTTGCCTAGATACGTTTCTTTTATGTCTTGGTAGTAGTCACATGGTCAGTTTGGGTAAGTAAGTAGTCATCTGACTATTGTAAACAGGTAAAGGCGCATGACAGACCATGACAAAACTACACATCAAAAAGTTAACACAATATAGCACACACAAGTGTTTGTCAGTCAGGGGCAGTCTAACCAAAGATGCAATAGAGTTGCATTATGGGAAGTGTAGGATCCTGTTTTTTTTAAAGCTTCAGTCATACCAGGGTCTGAAAAGGCAGGATTTCCCTCTGCTGCATAAACTCTGCAACTTTATTTTGTTAATCTGTCTCTTGAAAGTTCCTTAACTCTATGGCACAATGATTAATTGCTGGACAACTCTAAGGTCCTTATCCTGCATTGCTATTGTGGTTTATTGTGCATACTCAATAAGGCTGCATGTAGGGTCCCTATTGCTCTGTTGGTCTTTACAGAAGTAAAGTTTCCCTGTAACAAAGTTCTGCACTGGCTGGACGCACCACCATCTGCAATGTGTTGAAGGACCATGTTTGTGTTTTTCCATATTTTGTGCTCATAAACTTTAAATGGCCTATTTACTGCCAACCATTCTACAAAACCATACCATATGTTTGTGGATTGATCTCCTACCTTCCAGGCAGCCAGTGAACTGTGCTGAGTTTCAGAAATGTTGGGATGTAGAGGCTCTGCCGGGCACTAAATTCATTATACTGGATGGTTTTTTGAAATACCTCTCATATTGATAAGCTTCTTTTATAAGCCCCCCCACAACTTCCTTGTTGCCTTGCACATATCCATTTAGTTTTTTTATTGTATGATTTTTGCTATGATGTTTGAATTGTGCAACAGTTAAACTATTTTAATCAAGAAGTATATTTTTTGTGTGTATTTTGTATTTTAGAAAGAAAATTAAGTATTTTTATACCTGGCTTTTCTTTTTCCATCTTTATCTATCTATCTCTGACTTTTTCACCATTCTAGTTAACTTAACACACAATCATTAAATGATTAGATTCATCCCCCAATCCTAACTCTATATCCATGTGGAACTAAACCCTTTAAGAAGTAAGGAGTGTTTTGAAACTGGAACACACACAACTGTCAAGCACAGCCGGTACTGAATAAAACATTTGAAACATGAGTAAGCTGACTTTTTTACCAGCTGAAGCCGGGCGGTGGGAGCGCTGTGAGCCTTGATGTGCAGATGTGACGGGGAGTTGAATGAACAGCAGTACACCTTCCAGTTCACACCACACGTTACACTGACTCAGTGGTGAGCTGCGATGATGAATGCATTCATGGAGATTTTGTGTACTGACTATATCTCAGTAACGAACTGCGACTCTTAAACCTCAGCCCACTGACCCTCATTTCATAGTCGGGAACTACAAGCCTAGCTTGTTTTGTCCTCTCTTATAGTACTGCAAAAGTTACTTACAGCTCTGAAACAAAAATTAAGACGGTAGTCCTGCCTTTACAATCAACTCAACAAGCAAACAGCACGGAGAGAGTGACCGGCAATTTCCACTGGATGCGGAACGTCGACGGAGTCATTAGGTTTCCATTAAAGTCAATGTGTGTATTTCCACTGACTGCAGAACGTCTGCGTCCCTACTCCGTCCCAGTTCCGTCAGTCCGCAGCCCTCCGGAGCAGATACGCAGAGCTTCTATTTTTGACGGACGACGGAGAGCTTCGCAGCAATTCAGCACAATTCAGATTGTGCGGGACAGGAAGTCGAGCACAGAAACAAAATAAAACACCCGGTTACTTTTCAAAATAAAATACACCATGCTCACAGCAGGTCATATTTCCCTGCACTACACCTTGAAAACACAGCACAGAGTTGTTTCCCCTCTACTCCTCTGGATTGAAACAAACTGTTGTTGGTTTTGTGGTTCTGTTTATAGAAACTACATCCTGTTATATCGCGCGAACATACATGAATTCGCGAGATGTTGTGGTCGGCTGGCCGCAGCCGTTATGCAACAAATCCGGACCTGGTGGGTATTGACGGACGGCGGAGCACGCAGCCGTTCCGCAGTGGAGACGGTCCGCAGACGTTCCGCATCCTGTGGAAATCCACGGTGAGAGTTGAGAACGCAAATGTGTGAATCAGATGGAGCGGACATTAAACAGTCTTTACCCTGCCAGCTCCAGAGTACAAAGTCTGTGTAATGTCTGACTGAGAGTTCACAGCCAGCGGGTGGGCGTGTTGATGACGTTTCTATCAGGCGGCTGGCGCAAAAGTAGAAGATAACAAACTTCCGACAGTGAAGAAGAAGGGTGATTTACACAAAGACGACAACGGAAATGTCTAATGAGTGAGAGTTGACGAGATTCAAGAACTTGCTTACTTACTTACTTACTTACATAGCTCCTCAGAGATCCGTCCTTGCCCATAGCTCCTCAGCGATCCCTCTTCCATCCTTGCTCCTCGGGGCAGGAATAAGAGCTTTGAGACAGTACAACTTCCATTTCAAGCGAGGAGATATCAAATAAGAGACTTGGGATCCACTCACAATCTCCTGTTGTGCGCTACAGCTGTGAAAGGCAAACTCCGGAGAGGTCATATGTGATAACAGCTTCAGTGAAGAATCTTTACTAACTATTTTTTTCACAATTTCTTTTTATTCTTAACACTGAAACTGGGCTGCGTTCCAGATTTTCAACCAAGAATATTTAGAAATGGATGAAAGATTCTGAAAATATTTTACTCTTCAAGGTTTGTAAGGTAAGATGATGATTTTCTTTTGTTTTTTTCTGAACTGACTGAGAAGAATATTTAGTAAAGGCTGAAGGATTCTGAAAACATTTTACTCATCACAGTTCGTAAAGTAAGATGATCATTTTTCAATTATGGAGCAAATTATCTCCAAGTTTGGATAGACACCTGCTGCAACAACCCGTTCTCACTCCCAACTTGTGAAATGCTGATCTGGTCAGTGTCTCTCAGCGTCAGATACCAACACAAAAATCCACCTTTAGCGTCTGCATGAAACGCTCTGGGCAGAGCAGCAGCTCGACCATGGCGCTGTAAGATGACATAGTATCAGTACTCGAAGTGGGCCGGTACTCACCAGTACGCAGGACCGGCACTTCTACATTTTACTCTTAAGCGTACCTGCACTTTTTCTTGCATACCGCTACTTCTCGCATGTAGTCGGTACTCTACCGCTAACAGAGAAAGCATCAGTGTCAGAGAGATTGACCCTAACATTAAATAAACTACACTACCCAGAGGGCACTACGTGACTTACCTCAGATCTTGACAAATCACGTAAAGGCAAGCAGTCGGCCCACGCTATCAGAAGTTCGTTTAGCCACGGACGCTAGTTCGGAAAAGCTGTCTGATGCCTGCAGCCTGACCGTCACAGATTTTTCACTGCTGAAAACCTAGAAACTAAAAAGAAGCGTGTCGAGTTTGTAAGTTGTTATGTTAGCCTGGCTTCAGAGAGGGGCGTACTAAAAGAACGCGTGTGCCAGAGCCAGACACGTCAACGTAGGTCCAAGTCCAGCCAGAAACATCAGGTACAATTCATGAGCTTCAAACTAACGTTAACGTTGATGTGAGCGGAGCGGAACAGCTAGCGTTAATGAGGAGTCTGCAGCTGCCAACCTTAACGTTACCTTAGTCAATGACACCGATGTCAACAATAACGTGAGTAACGAAACACATGGATGGCCTGACTGTTGGTCAAGGGACCAAATGATGTATTTTCGCTCCACGAACAGCTGGCTCGTTTTTAAAGATAACAAACTGGGCTGCAAAACATGTAGCAGCATCCCGTCACTTGCTGGCCAGACAGAGAGGGGAGTAAAACTGTCAAGAGAATGACACACACACACACACGACTTGTTTAAATAAATACATACATTTATGTTGTTAATAAATAATAAATTGTTGTTGTACCAGCAATATCTCCAAGTTTTGTTTTTCACTGTAGAAATCTCAAATGTCATAATGATTTGCCAATGCAAGAGAGTACCGGCACCTTTTTTTTCCACTTCAAGCCTGTAGTATTAAGACAGACAATGGTAGAGAGTAGTATGAAAGACCGAAATGACGCATAAGGAGGTTGGTTGACCCAAGAGACTGTGGTTCGTGTCCCGTTCTTGTCCCGCGTGTAACTGAAACGTACATTTTGTAACCCCACCTACCATCTTTACTAAACCTAACAGTCCCGTTCTTGTGCTGCATGTCAGTTAAAACGTTCGTCCCGACCCAGGGCGTCAAAAGTGACGTCAAGAGTCCCGACGCTAAAGGAGACTTTTAGCGTGAATAGCAAACGCCAAAGGCACATGACCAAGCGTCTGTATTTTACGCGGTGGGAGTGAGAATGTGTTGACTGCAATACACTCACTCTTGACAGTCTCTATTCACCACCACATATTTGCAACATACCTTTTTCAAAATAATGCTTTAATTAAGGAATAACGTTTTTATTCTGTCTATCAATTTATTTTTTGTTATTCTCACTAAATGATGGACTAAATCACATGCACTTAATCACATACACATTTTTTGACTTAATTTACCATCAGGGTTCATAAAAAGTATACAGCTTACACATTAGGCAGGAACTTGGGTCTAAGATTTAAGGATATTGCCTGAATACGCAGGGCAAGGCATCCTAATCGTAGACCAAATCGTTGTATTCGTAGAATCAGGGGTTACGGTATGTAACCATAATACGTTTGCTTGGTTTGACCAGTACTATACCAGAAAGACTGTGATCATAATACGTTCGCCTGTCTCTGTTGCTGTCGTTGAATTGTTTGGGCAGCTTGAGAGCGTGAGACTGAATGTGAAAGTGAGAGTTGACAACTCTGATATTCATTTTATCTGTGTGTTCAATAAGATGTGAAGATGTGTTTAGCCTAGCATAGCACAGAGACTAGATGCAGCCGGGAGGAAAACTGCTCACATAACATAATGACACCAAAAATACACTGCCTGACAACTTATTTTACATTGCTATCTAACAAACTACTGCCCAATGCATCCAAGCCTCATTTAACAGCATTCAAACCTAAAAACCACAATGCAGACAGCGCTTTTAAAATCCTGTTCAAACTGGCTGGCTAACTGCTCTGAAAAAAGGTTTTACATATATATTTTCTACATAAAATACAACATGTATTGTAAATATGACAGCATTGAAGTTGTTAGAAGCTGTATTTATTCACTTTGACAGAGCTGGCTCTAGGTCTTTGTGCTAAGCTAATGCGTATGATCATATGATCATATAAGCCTAACCATATGATCTAATTACGGATGCAATGTTTTGGATACAAGATTAAAAATATCTTCCAAAATGATTTTCTCAACATATTGAAAGTAAAGGCTCACTTTCTATTTCTCAGTTCCGGCTTCTATCAGGTGAGCATGTGTGTGTGTTTTTGTGTGTGTGTGTGTGTGTGTGTGTGTGTGTGTGTGTGTGTGTGTGTAGACAGACACGGCCTGTAACTAAAACAAATTGCTCAGCTGAAAATCAAAGTCAGCGGTATGGCGGCAGCATTTTGCTTTCCCTATAAGCTTCTGTATAATGCAGCATTTTGCTGTCTGAAAATATTGTTTGTGGCGCTGACAAAGCAGCAGTCCTCCATCCGTGCCAGACACCTGTACTTCATCCTGGGACAGGCAGCTCAACACACAGAGACAAAATTCCTCTATGTGGTGAAGTCGTCCTCAACCTTTCAATCCTTCAAGCCTCCGCTGTTTGTGAATGTTTTACTTCTTAAATTCTTAAAAAAAAAAAACGTACTGAACTGAAAGTTAAAACTTACTTGGGCTTTTTAAAGGTGAAATAGACCTAATGTTGGTCTCTCAAAGTTTGCTGCATAGAATGGACAGTGCATGTGCAACCCCAGCTTGATAAAGACGCAGTAAAAAAGCAGCATGCTGTACAGAGAACAGGAGAGGTTGTCCGCACATTAAATTGTTTAAGGTAACAAAACATTATGACGCAATGTAAAGTACAAGGGCTGCGTTCAAAACAGTCATAGGAAGTACCTCCTATGTCCTCTACTAACCACTTTTCCTTAACCGTGATGAAAATGTCATGAGGTCAAGGACAGATGGACAGACAGAATTCAGCGCTCAGAGAATCTGACTGCCCTTCCACTCGGCGATGTAATCATGCGACGGTGGATGTTACTGATGTGGGACAGCCATGGTGAAACTACAATGTTATGGAGATGGACTACAAAAAGCGTCCACAATCTCTAGATACGTTGCCCCATGGGTTCTCTTTGCAGGTTCTATATGCAGGCTATAAACTTGGACAAATGCTGGAAAATATTAGTTAATTACTAGGTTCGGAATGGAAATGAAAACAACGTCACAAGTGAAAACAAAATGGTTGACACAATGAGAAAAGTTTCTTATGCTCACCCTCCTGTCCACTCTTTACTACGATTACTATACTATATATACTACTATACTACTAGATGACTGACTAATATGATTGCAATAAATAGTTGTTACATTGACATGCATCTCCCACTTGTGCAGATCTACGCAGATCCATCCACAGACATGCAGTTTGAACACCTGCCATATATGAAGGCCCTGATGGCCCTTCTCGGGAGGGAGAAGACCCACAGCTGGGTGCAACATATGGAGGTGCTCCTGGTGGTCTTCTGGCTGGCACATGGTCTGTCATACACTGTTGTCTCCCGGGTGTTGGACATTGTGCATTTCATGTGTGACACACCACTTTGTTCCTCCCGGACAAAGTGGTCCACTTCCCCTATAACTAAGCTTATCTGATTTAACAAGAGAGAAAAGATGTAAGCCATTAGACATTGTACCTTAATAATAACAAAGGAATAATGAAATTGAATTATTAAAAGAATAAAACTAGGGGGGCAATTCACGAACTCACGGTTCGGATCGGATCACGTTTTTGAGTAACGGATCACATCAATTGTCGGATGAGCACAAAAAAGGTAGGGCGATATTTTATTTTAAATGCTCTCCATTTATTACTTCACGAACTGTCATAAAACAAAGCGCGTTCAGATCGGGTAGCGTAGGTCACTTTCCCGGGGAAAACAAAGGACTTTCACCCCGGACATGCGTATTCCTTGTGAGTGTTTTTTGTCGCTTAAACTTAACTGTAATGTCCACCAAAACGACTGTGAGCTCGCGGTGCCCTTTCCCGACCCAAAGCCACTATTCTCGGGTAACTCAAGTACCAAATGCTGCTGATATGACGGAGCTCTGTAGTCGGTGTCATGGCTTTAGGTGTTCTTCCGCTCCTCCTGTAGCCATGACCGTTTCTATCAACTGATTTTAACATGCTCGGTTGCTTGGTTCTTTCAGGGAATGATTGTAAAGATTTCCTCTCTAAGGGTGTTTTCACACATGAAAGTCCGAACCAAGGTCCGGACCAAGGTTCATGTTTTTGTTACATTGTATACATTTGATTTGACATTTGATCTGGTGATCTATACGTGATAAAACTACGTCCTGCCGTCATCACATACGTGAGCTGCGTCTCCAGATACTTATAATTTGATTGGTTTGTAGACAGGCTTTCCCGTCCTCTCGTATCTCTCTCTGTGTCGGAGTTTTTTCATCTGACTGCTGCTCTCCCCTCCTGCCGCGGCTCTTTTTGTTTTGTTGTGATGTTGAGAAGCAAGACACGGAAACTTTCTGGAGAATTTATTCAGAGACAAACGGAAACCTACACTGTACATTTACTACAACTTAACAAATAAACTGCTGATGTATTCTCAGCTCTGATAGCCGACAGCTGTCTGCTCTGAGCGCATTCACCGTCACTCTCTCATGTATCCTACACACTAAGCAACAAGCTATTCCTTAAAGGAGCTTCCCCGCTCTTAACACAAGGAGAGTCTGCCAGAGCTTCTTCTATTTGGTCCGAAAGTCAGAACCATCCAAAAAACGCTTTCACACTATAAACGAACCGGACCATGGTTCAGTTTGGTCCGGACCGAGACCACCTCTTTTGGTCGGACCAAAATTTGGTCTTTTGATCCAGACCGTGGTCCGGGGGAGGTTTCACACCTGTAATTTTGGTTCGGATCAAACTGAAAAGTCCGAAAGTCCGGACCAAATGAGGTATGTGTGAAAACAACCTAACTGGGACGTTTTTGGACCAATTGGTGGGATTGCTGTGGACAAAGTACACACAGCGATACACTGGTAAGACTAAATGAGGTTTAACCATTTATCATATTACTATTTATTTATATAAATAGTTCACCTTACTGTATTGTGTCAACAGTCTTAAACTTAATTTAATATTGTATGTGGCGTTTTCTTTTGTGGGGGCAAATGTTCCACCAAAACAAGTTCCTTCCTGAGACTATTTTTTGGAGTTGCACTGAATTCACAACAGGTGGTTGAATCTTCCTGAATTGTTGCGCTCACCACATTATATATATATATATATATATATATATATATATATGTGTGTGTGTATGTGTGTTTTGTGTGACCCTGTTTAATAGCCAGTTAGTGATAGGCTGCTTACTGTTTTTCCAGTATAATGGATTTCCATACGTAGCAGTCTCCTTATGTGTAAAGCAAGGCTCTGTGCTCTTCAGTTCTTGTGACTTAAATGTAGAAACAATATGTGTGTCCATGATTGGAAACTGTAGAGATGGTGACTTCTATTTCTGCTGAGTTTGAAGTCGAGCTGTCTTTCTAAAATCAGAATGTCCAGATTAACCTCTGTTATATTACTGCTACAGTTCTTATGCTCCGAGGACCAGACCCATTGATGCATGCTGGGATATTTTAAAATAATCTTTACTCAAGGTCCACTTACTAAATTTGTCCAGCACTTTTAACCACATCTCACACTCTTTGTCAGCAGAAAGATAAAGACATTTCTGGTTGATGTCATTACAATCAAGTGTTACATTTACTTACAAAATAAATTCCACTTTCCCAGTGCTATTACAAAACATGTTGTATGTAGTGTCTCTCAGCGGTTTCCCCACTGCAGGAAAAACAGACATGATGCAACACTGACACCTTGTGGAATTACACATACAATACATAAGGTTTCTAACAAAGCTAAGGAAGTACACCTCAAAATGTTACATAACATATACCCTACTAATCACCTTGTTGCTAGATTTACCGACATTGACTCTTCCTGTACATTTTGTAAACATTATATTGAAACAATATCTCACCTTTTTTTTGATTGTGAAATTTCCAAAAGATTTTGGACAGATTTGGAGTCTTACTTTTTTGAACCCACCAACTTTATCTACTCCTTTAATCTTAAAGATATCATCTGTTTCTACGATAATTCAGGTAATGGTGCTCTTGAATATCTAATTAATTTTCTTATTCTGTATGCAAAATTCTATATTCACAAGCAGAAATTTTCTAACTCATCTCCTAATTTTGTACCTTTTCTCATAGAATTTAAATCTCTACTCAAAATTGTAGAGCTTTTTTTCCCTGAAACCTCTGACTAACTGTAAATTTATGTCTTCTTGTACTTGTTTGTAATGTCTATTATGTCTTTTTTTAAAATATTTTTATGTTATTTCTCGTTTGTATTGCCTCGTATGTTTCTATTTATTTATTTACTTTTTTATTTTCATAAGTTTGTGCACTTGTTCACGTGCTATCATTGCTTAACTCATTGCTTAATGAGTGAATACTGTCATTACATATGCATATCTTTACATATTTTTAATAATAAATAATAATTATTATTATTTTTTTGACTTTTTTGAAGTTTTTTTTCAATGTTTTCAGAAGTTTCCTAACTGAGCAGCTTTGTACCATTGGATTTTATACAGGCTGAACACAAAATGTTCTGTATTTTAACTGTAGTTACACACATAATTTCCATTTTTTTTCTAATTATGGGGCAAAGTCCAGGTAATGAGCTGCCAGAACTTTTTCTTTTTTATATTTTACGGTTTTATTTCTTAGATTGTAGGAAATAAAGCATTTGACGCTTAACTTCTTCTGGGGGAGGACCCACAGAGCCCACTGGTATAATGTTCAGTTCAGTTCCTGTGTGGTTTGTTGAATAAAAGGCCTTGCTTTAAAGGTCCAATGTGTAGGAATTTCTCCCATCTAGCGTTGAGATCGTATATTGCAATCAACTCTCTCGCACCCATGGATGTATTAAAGTGATGGTTCGGAGTAATTTCACCCTAGGCTGCTTTGCACCTTGACCTCGAGCAAAACAACCCCCCATAAGCTTTTTTCCCTTATTTTAACGTTGGTCGAGTTAGCGTTATCAGCTGGTTAGCTTAGTGCAGTTACAAACCTTCTAATGCCTCGTTTTATTAGTACAGAAACTATGTGTACTACTGTAGAAGTTTGGTATCATTCCAGGCATTATTAGTGGGGTAATTTACGAGATACAAACGTGGATCAATTAGTGCCTTTTTTACTCCCAGAACCACACTGTTGAGTTCTATACAGGTAGACTGACAAGTGAGTGGGAGTGGTGCTCATGTAACCACGGTGATGTGGAGTTAATAAACTTTGTATTGAGCCAGGGGTCATTCTAGGATCAGACCTTTGGAGGGGGGGGCTCAGCCCCTAATGAGAATGTGACACAGATACAGTGCCTTGCAAAAGGGTTAACCCCCCCTCTGCTAAATTTCATTAGCCGATAATCTCTGAGCTAGCTACTGAACAACAGCGTCATCTCACGTTTTTTGACACTATTAACACTATGATGGAACTAAACTAAACTAGTGTCAAGCCCTTTCAACCTGTAATTGTTTCTCCTCTGTCACTAAGAGACAAGTTCGCAAACTCTAACTTGAAGCACTAAAACTGAGCCCCCCTAAAAAGGGTCTAAAATCGCCAATGTTTTGAGCACAAATAAGCTGTATCGGCTAGAGCTGAAGATCTTTGCCCGAACCCTGGTCGGGTTCGGTCTTAGCTTCTATCATTTTACACGGGCTCGGGCTTGTGCTCCAGTTTGCGTGGTAAATGAGCGGTCAGGTGTTACATTTTGATTAGTGCGAAAATGGATGCTGAGGAGGTGAAATGGAGGCTGGCCTCTGGAGGACTTATTGTATTTCTTTGTTCCAACTTCAAAGTGGCCTATAGCATCGTTGGTCATGAATAAATTATGTTAAAAAATGTAAATATGACTCATTCTTGACAAAAGGCAAAAGAGCTGTGTGCGTACGCACATTTGAATAATGAACAGGTAAATGGCTGTAAATGGGTTTGGGCTTTTAAAAAGCTGTCAGTCAAAATGTGCTTGTTGGGCTCGGGCGTTGTCCGGCCTAACTTTTAAAGCCCGATTACAGCTCTAGCATCGGCATCCTCTCGCCACAGATAGGATTGAGAAACACAGAGAGCTTTCCCTGGCCGTGATAGGCTGAACTCATTCAGCATACATGTTTGTCTGCATCACGCCTGGCACGGTAGCGCCTCTGCTTTTCAGCAGCGCTCATCGGTGGGCAAGATCCCTATAGAAATCAATTTCAAAAACCGTAAATGTCTATTAACCTAATGTATATAAAATGAGCTCAACATGATTTAGTAACACTTAACAATAAAGGGCAGTTTGGCCAGATAAGCGATAATGAGCAAAGTGCTTATTAACTCTACCTGGTTGTCATAAAAGGGGAAACAAATATATTCTGTAAAATACAGTATGTAAAAATTCAGATACAGTTTTAAAGCTGATATATTTTGATTACTTAGCTCACTCTCCTCATCTTTAGATACTTTTTCTCACATTGAAGACAAAATGTGTGTTAAACAACATATGCAATCGTCAACAATGTTTATAAAGATTTTTACATTTAACATTTAGATTTAATATTTACATTTAGATTTAGATTTAACATTTAGATTTAATATTTAGATTTAATATTTTGATTTAGATTTAATATTTAGATTTAATACTTAGATTTAATATTTAGATTTAATATTTAGATTTAGATTTAATATTTAGATTTAACATTTAGATTTAATATTTAGATTTAACATTTAGATTTAATATTTAGATTTAAAATTTAGATTTAATATTTAGATTTAATATTTAGATTTAGATTTAATATGTAGATTTAATATTTATATGTAATATTTAGATTTAATATATCGATTTAACATTTAGATTTAATATTTAGATTTAACATTTACATTTAATATTTAGATTTAACATTTAGATTTAATATTTAGATTTAATATTTTATTTTTTTAAACATATTGTTGACAATTGCAAATAACATGTTTTACATGAATTTCTGTCTTAAATGTGAGGAAAAAGTAGCAAAATGTGAGGAAAGTGAGCTAAATAATCAAAATATGTCAGCTAAAAAATTATATCTGAATGTTTACATCTGCACCAAGTAATGCATTAATAATATTTAATGTATGCTAAATTCTAATTAAAATTATATGAATTATTTAGCTGAACTATTGACAATACATTGTCCCTTATGAGTGGACTGAAGGAGATTCAACCCTGTTACTCTAATTATGGTAACAGGGTTGCAAATTCATGCTAATGTTAGCTTTTCCTCATGAATAGAAGCTAGCTGTTTAGCTAGCTCTTACTGTCATATTTAGGACAAACTTACTTATGTAAAAAAAGACGAAAACCTTTAAATAAATTTGTCTTATTCTGATAATACGTGTAACAGGGTTACATTGGTTAGAGTGACACATTCAATCAAGGCTAAAAGTTGTATAATAATATGAAAAATCGAAAAGAGAACATACCTTTGTTCTACCCATTCTGGCGGCAAACTGCTAAGTGATGTCATTTCCTGCGAATCATGTAACTCACTGTTTTTTTCTTTGTAACAGGGTTGCACATATGTTGTGGGACATAACTTTATTGCAAAATGTCTATTATTTGAAATATTTCTATCATTTAAAAATGTTTTAACATTTAAAAGAGGCATATACAAACAAAATCATACAAAAAAAGGATATTTAAAATGTATTTTAACGGTTGCATTTAACATTCAATTTGGTCATCTAGAAGGTGAGACAAGAGAAAAATGGCACTTAGAGACTTTTTTTTTTATTTTCAATAATATTTTTGAAAAAAAAAATCTTCAAGTCTATTTATATTTAGTCTCAGGACAAGTGTTCTTTTTAAACAATGACTGCATTTTTTATATATTGTACTAGATTATTTGAAATTTCATAGGTGGGACTTGAAATGTCCTTCAATTCTGTAATGACCCATGTAACCTAATGTAACGGACGTTCACACTCTAACTTTAAAGAAAAGTAGGCTTCATATTTTCGTTTGACACAATATGCAAATGAACGATTACTTTCCGAAAATAATAGGCTAATCTGTGTTGTTTTCTTTTTTTTCAGATGACATCATTAGGCTACTTGTGTTTTGAGAAGAAATAAGTTACCATGATTCTATGATGGTTGTTGATTAAATATGTTGGTTAAACTAGGGCCACTGATGAGTCTCCTTAAGGCTACTTTGTTGCAGACTTGAATTTTGCTCGAACTTGTCCTGAATGCAGCCCACGCCGCGGCACGCGCCGACCGTGAAGGTAGCGTGGTGTCAGGTGCACTCTGCTGGCCAATTGGGGCCCCAGCCAGGTGCGACCACGAGCTGCGGTGACGTCACTGACCGCACGAAAAACAACCAACAAGGTGGAGACGATGGAGAGCAAGCAGAGCCAGGTAAATTGTTGTTGCTTTTCTTTGAAATTGTGGCAGCACGGTGGCTCAGTGGTTAGCACTTCTGCCTCACAGCCAGGAGGTTGTAACAGTGACTTTGTTGCTGGGCTTACACTGGCATTCCGTTGTGTCTGGGTTGACTGGGTACAGTTGTTACACGTTTTGCTTTTTTCCATTACCACAGCAAAACACAGTGAGCAATGGCTCTCCCAAACAAAGATGGATACAATCACTTCTAATTTGAGTTTGTAGAGCAGAGGCCTTACTGCTTTCCCCTCACACTGTCTGTTAAGATAACATTCATATTTTTGTACCATAGAAACACTTTTTCAGAACAAAGAAAAATACTCAACATATGTAACATGATGTTGGGTCTTTTGGATAAATATTGTCACAAGATATAATAAATACAATTACTCTGTCGGGACAGAAGCCAGTTTCACTGTTGATGCAGTCTGGGATTGATTGTGATTGGGAATTTGGGGGGAATTGTTGGGTCTGTAAATTCTAGAGTGTGGTCTAGACCTACCGATCTGTAAAGTGTCCTGAGATAACCCCTGTTGTGATTTGACACTTTAAATAAAATTGAATTTGTAGGGCTGTATGATATGAGGAAAATATGCGTTAACGTTGTTGAATATCGTGATAACTATAGTACTTGAATAAATAAACAGATATTCAAATGGACTTAGTTCTCATGCTTTTACTATCCTGCTGAAGTACAACAAAGTGCTTGTTGAATTAAAAAAAAAAATTGTTTTCATTATTTTATTGACCCAATGAATCATTGACCTGAACACAAAATGCACCATTTAACCCTTGTGTTGACCTCTGTCTGTTTTGCCTGTTCTTAAAGCATAAAGTATAAATGATCACCCAATTCTGTGTTACATCTCCTTAGCCAACTTCATTCCAAATAATGACCACTAGTTTAACACTTACTTATGGAATTCATAGTCAATAAGCCACATTCATATTAAATTATACCTAATTTTCGATAAAAGAAAAACCCAGAAATTATGAATTATTTTGACTAATAGTTAAGATCAGAGAAACCTATGTTGATAGATAATCACAGCCTGTTTTGTGTATGGAACCATCCAAGTTATTTTTGGGCAATTTGGTTGAAAGAAACCCATATTTTTGACATAGAAACTTTGAAAACGGGTCAAATTTGACCCAAGGACAACCTGAGGGTTAAAAAAAAGAATAACAGCTACATGTTAAAGTTCAAGTGCGCAGAAAAAAAAAATGTCTTTCGCAGTGTGTTTACTGCGCGAGTTGATATCGCGATGGCGATTAAAAACAAGGATTCCTGTGCAGCCCTAATGATTTTCTCTCAACACTGTTCCCCTGAGATCATGACCAGCAGCAGGCGGGTCTTGTCCTGAAAATGGCAATGAATGCCATAATCTGTACCATGTGGAAGGGTTTCTGATCCATACGGGTGAATGGGTGTGCTCACTAGATTTCTAATGGCATCGGTTTGCTCTATATCACTCAGTACAGTAACAGTTTGATAAGTTCTGGAAATGGAATCTGATCCATACGGGTGAATGGGTGTGCTCACTAGATTTCTAATGGCATCGGTTTGCTCTATATCACTCAGTACAGTAACAGTTTGATAAGTTCTGGAAATGGAATCAGTGTTGACCTGGAAAAGACTATATTTAGGCTGTGTCGCAATTAGGGCTGAGGAAAATATGCGATAACATTGAATGTGGCGATATTACTTGCGATAAATAATCAGATATTGAAGTGTTCTCAGTTCCGCTGCTGTCAGTATTCATTCTGAATTACAACAAACGGCTTGTTGAATTTAAAGCAAAGGAAATCATTTCCAACATTATTTTATTGAACAAATTGACAGTTCCATTCTAAAGTGCCATTTTCTTCTGATATTTTCTTTTAAGTAACAAAAAAATCTCTGAGTGTCTATTGCGATATACATATATATACAAATTCAATTTAAATTCAATTTTATTTATAGTATCAAATCATAACAAGAGTTATCTCGAGACACTTTACAGATAGAGTAGGTCTAGACCACACTCTATAAAACTTATAAAGTCCTAACAATTCTAGTAATTCCCCAAAGAGCAAGCATAGTGCGACAGTGGCGAGGAAAAATTCCCTTTTAGGGAGAAACCTCGGCCAGACCCAGGCTCTTGGTAGGCGGTGTCTGTTGGTGCGATGTGTTTATTGCGCCAGTTGATATCGCGATGGCGGTAAAAAAGCGATATATTGTGCAGCCATACTCACAATATAATATGACCAAAAACCTGGGGGAGAAAGCATGATCAGTCCACGGACAGTAAAGGCAATGAGTTTCCTTATTTGACACAAATCTATATGTATTTACCTGTTATTTCTGACAATTTGATAAACAACAATGTATATTATGCTTGAGTTAATAAAACCCCAGTTAAAGGACATTTCCGGCGCAAAATTAACCTAGGGGTTTATAACGTGTGTACCGAGTCGAACGTTCTCTGGGATATGTTTTCTAGGGGTGTGCCAAAAAATCGATTCATATTCAAGCTCTGCCGATTCAAAATCGATTCATAGAATTCCAAATTTTTTTATTTCTTTTAGAAAACAGTCATGAGCAGTCGAACCACGAACGCCGTGTAACCAGTACCACAGCTCAAACACAGCGTTCGTGATTCAACTGCTCATGACTTGTTTTCCAAGATGGCGCCCGAATGTAAACAAGAACGCTACTGTCTTTATAATCTATCTTTTAATAAACTGTCTGTACACTTACAAAGTTCTCAATGCTACGGTTTGCATGTAGGGACCCTCATTATGCTAAGTGTGGTGCTATTTTGAGCCTTGTTAGTGGTATAAAATAGTGGTATGAAATAGTGATTTACCAAGTCCCCCGAAAGTTAGCATTAGCAGCTAACCACCAAAAAGCAGTTGTTAGCCATAATCTACTGAGGTGTACTTGATTTCAAATAAATGGGCTGAGGCACAGGGACAGGTTGATGAGGAATTGTTCCCACTCTGTTTCCCCGTCAGGTGCTGAACGCAGAGCGGGTGCAGGCGCTGGAAACCTGGCTGAGAACGACCGGCACCAAGCTGACTCAAGTTAACGGCCAGAGGAAATATGGAGGACCGCCAGAGGGTGAGAGAGGCTGCTCGGCTCAAAACACTCTACCTTTACACCAGACTGCAATCAAACTAGTCTCGCATAGCCAGACCTTCCTTCCTTCCTTCCTAGTCCACACAGCCTTCCTGGATGGGAGGAAAACGTGCTCTGGTTTATTGGCATTTCTTTTAACCAATCACAATCGTCTTGGGCGGACGGAGTCACAGTGCCTCTGCAAAATAGCCTCGGGAAGGAACTTGTTTTGGTGGAACATGTGAACGTTCAAAAGTTGTTTTAGACGTGCAACAGAAAATTCAGATTGGACAGATACATCGAAAAAATCAATACAGCATAGTATGGCGATATTTTCTCTGGCAATACTGTATCGATACACAGACGCCAAGTATAGGTCTATTATTATATATGTGTTGGTGAGTTTGTCTGCTTGACAATCCCATTTCGCAGCAATAAAATTGCAATAAAATGTGAGCAAACAGAAATGTATCTTTTTAGATAAAACGGATGTTGACAACGTTTCCTTTTGAGGACATAATTTGATATTGGGAAAAATTTGAAGTTGGAAAAAAAGGTAATCAATTTCAATATATCGCAGAATATTGCAATATGTTTAATATCCCAACAATATTGTATCGTGACGTAAGTATTGACAGGCCTTTGGTGTTTCCCACCCCTATAGTCTAGCTAGCTGTCTGGATTTACCCTGCAGAGGTCTGAGGAGCAGTTACAGGGTTTCTGCGGGGTCTTAAAAAGTCTTGAGTCTAAAATTTCTAAATGAAAAAAATAGTATTTTGTGTATTGTGCTCTAGGTCTTAAATCATTTTAAACATGTCTTTATTTCCCTACCTATAATGCTCATCGAAATGTTCCTGCAGCACTTTACAATGCTCTTTTTTTTAATTCTGTGGTGTTGTAGATCTTTCTGTCGCTAGTCCAATTATAATTTGCTGTATTAGGACTACACATTAGACCAACATGCTACTTATATTGCAGCCGATTTAGAGACCAGACCTATAATGCCGATGAGGAAATTGGGGAATTGTTTCAGACAATGTTTCTGGACTCTGACATCTGACTTTTTTTTTTTTTTTTATGTCGCGACATAGGTCTTAAATTTCATTCATAATTGTCTTAAAAAAGTCTTAAATTTGACTTAGTGAAACCTTCAGAAACTCTGAGTTACCCATAGCAATTTAGCTGCATGCCTTAACTACACCCTGCAGCCTGTTCCTGTTCCAAATCCAAACTATCTAATGAATTAACCCTATATGTGATCCAGTGGTTTCCGCAGGGTCTTAAAAAGTCTAAAATTTACAAATCTAAATTTTAGGCCTTTTAAAAAGTCAAATTAGTATAAGTATTGTGTTCTAGGTCTCTAATAATTGTAAACGGGTCTTAATGTTCCTACGTCCATGCAACGCTACCTCTAATGTTCTGTGTTTTTTATTCTGTGGTGTTATAGTTCTTTCTTTCGCTAGTCCAAATATAATTTTGCTGTATTAGAACTACAAATGAGATCAACATGCAACTTATATATATTATTGGTGCGAGTCTCTTTCGGATTGTACCCCACACATAAAACAGATTTTATTCTTCAGCTATGGGGGAAGTGCAAGTTTAGCGAGACTTGGCTTGAAAAAGAATTTGGGGCTCAGTTGATGTTGTGATAAAAGTCTTAAAGTGCTCATATTATGCTCATTTTCAGGTTCATAATTTTATTTTGTGGTCATATCAAAATAGCATGTTTTTTTTTAAAATTAAACCATGGTTAACATGGTTTAATTAAAAAAACAAAAATACCATATATTTGTTGTACTGCACATTGCTGCAGCTCCTCTTTTCCCCCTGTGTGTTGAGCTCTCTGTTTTAGCTACAGAGTGAGGCATCTCAATTCTGTTCCATCTTTGTTGGGAGTCGCACATGCGCAATACCTAGGTAAGGACTACTAGCCAGTCAGAAGCAGAGTATGAGGGCGTGCCATGCTAGCAGCTAGGCGAGCATTATTTTTATTTTTTTTTATACCTTTATTTAACCAGGAGGTCCCATTGAGATTCAGAATCTCTTTTACAAGAGAGACCTGGCAAAGGTAGCAGCCAAATCACACAAATGCATACATAACAAACACCAAATTACATTTTCACGATAAAAGAAGTACAAAATGTTAAAAATAAAAATATAAAAACACAATGAGACTCTTAAGAAAAACAAGAACATGTCTCCATCACAACACTCTTTACAGTAGTTTTAAATTCATTTATGGACATAAGGGTTTCTAACTTTAGCTCTTTTTGTAGATTATTCCACCCCCAAGGTGCTAAATAAGAAAAAGCAGTTTTTCCCAATTCGGTTGTAACTCGTGGCACCTTAAAAAGCAACCACTTTGAGGAGCGTAGCTGATAGGTACCAGAGCAAACAGAGAGGAGGTTACAGAGGTACAGTGGAAATTTGCCAAGTATAGCTTTATAAATAAAGATATACCAGTGCTGTTGTCTACGAATTTTGTAACGTGTTACAAAGTGACGCACATTTGTCACGGAAGTAAAGGCTGGACTTAGGGCTGCACGATTATGGCCAAAATGATAATCACCATTATTTAAATCAATATTGATATCACAATTAATTATCACGATTATTTGTTGATTTTAACCAAAACAAATGTTATTGTCACATAGGCTAATTATAACTGCTTTCACATCCATATTGTGCTACATTCCTGCTAGTGTACAAATATGTGCATCAAAATAAAATAGATCCTCTTATTCACCAAAATTCAGTGCATCTCCTTAAAGAATAAATAAAAATAAATAAAACAAGAAAGAAAATGTAGCAAAACTTCAACACGGCACTATTTTCCATTTTCCATTTTCCATTGAGTAAATATATTTTAGGAAGCAAAATATAAACTTGCATTGTACCTGCATAACGGATATGAATAAAACTCAAAATATACAATCAATAAAAAACAAATATTCCATAACCGAATGTAACCAAATGAGAACATTTCAAGGCAGAACTATGCAGAAAATACTAGTTTACAGGTTTTTGGAAAGAAACACTAGCCTGTCAACATTTTCTGGCTTGAGGGATGAGCGCAGGCAGGTCACCACATCCCCCCCTGTGCTGAACACTCTCTCAGAGGGAGAACTTGTAGCCGGGATGCATAAGTACTTCTTTGTACTTGAGAGTAGTGGGAAGAGTCTCTGATGTTCCCTCCACCAGTCAAGCGGGTCCTCCTCACTGTCTAGGTTACCTGATTGTAGGGATGACTGTAGCTCAGAAGATATGGCTTGTTGTTCTCGGAGAGGACTGAGTCTTTGTGTGGCTCCCTCAGCAGTCTTGAAGAAACTCCCTAAGGTTTTTGTCTTTTTTGTAGTGGGTGCATCCTCAGCAGTCTCACCATGGGGATCAGCTGGGCCCATGTCCTTGAAGAGTGTAGTAAATAAGATATGAATAATGAATAGCCCTCATAATCTAAACGTATTTCATACATAGTACATAGTACATTACACGCCACTGGATTTCATATCATTTTAATCTACTTCAAATCATTAATTTATCATACATTCTGTGTACCTAACATCAATATAATTACTTGGGTGCAGTCCTCGCCATTTCAGAAGTCAGTCAGGCATGAATTGGTGCAATATTGTCCTCACTGACGTGGCTCAGCTTGAACCGTGGATCAAGTGCAGAAGCCATATCGAGCAGTTGTTGTGTCAGAGGGTCATCGTATTTTTCATACAGATAGCTCAGGATTTTTGTCTTGATGGTGCAGGTTAGGTCTGTCTCATCATCGTTCACTTTCAAGATGGAGGATCTGAAAAGGTGGAGGACTGGCTTCACAAAGGAAACGCTGACATTCTTCTCACTGGAAAGCGCATCAGTAAATTCCGATAAGAGGGCTGAGGGATTTGTTGATGGCCTCGAGGACGTCTGTGTCCTGCCAGGTGGGGATGAGGTGCCGGGCTTTTCTGTCATCGGACAAGACCTGAGAAATCACAAGACCTGAGAAATCACAAGACCTGAGAAATCGCCCTCTGCTGCTCCAGGACTCGTGCAATCATTGCCTGCCTTGATCCCCACCTTGTGGGACACTCGGTCTTCAGTGTATGCTCTGGAAGCTTCAGTTCTCTTTGTGCCTTTTGTTAGCTGCTTTTTTCGTCGCCAGCTGTAAGAGAAACTGCTTACCAGCTTTTTGCAGAGACCAACTGCTCGGTCAATCTGAGGATCTCTCATTGCATACTCTAAGAAAGAACATGAATAAATCATACAGTGTTTCCCACACACAGACTAATGTGTGGCGGTGCGCCGCACTATCAACACCGGCCACCGCACATTGCGTTTCGTTATTCTTTTATTTTTTTAAACGCTATTTAAAACACGTTCTTCTGCATTTCCTTTCCCCACTCACCTCCGTCTCTCTGTCACTTGTGTCTCGCTCAGATAAACACACACACACACAGCTCCTCCCACCATGCGGTGTTTGGTGTTTTTAGCCCCCAACGTCGCCTATCAGGCAGCGCGGCAATGGGTATGTCCTTATGTCAAAAAAGTTATGTTAGGGTTAAGGTGAGGGTTAGCTGCCTGTAAGGCGACGTTGGACGCTTAAAACACCATCGAGCCCACCGTGCACACAGCGTCTGTCTCCATAAAGGAGAGAAGACGGCTGGCAAAATTCACTAGTTCACGAAAGGTCGGTATCTGTCTCGTGAACACCTTTACACAATCACACATTCACAATCACCGACCCGACTCTTGGCAAACAAGCGATTGCGCCTGCTTTAGAAAGTTAACTAGTCGCAAGTTTGCAGTAAAATGCAGTTGGGTTGTCGAGGTCAAAACACTATATGTAGCAGCTGTGAATCAAATAAACGCATTATAAATGTTATGTCATGTTTTACTCTCACGCTGAATGTTTGCTGCTTTAATCCAGATGAGTATTGAACAGTATTTTCCGCGACTGAAAAAGGCACGTGTTGAGGATGAGGACCAGCCTGAACTGGAGGTATCAGTCTGAAACAGAGCTGAACAGTCCGACCAGTGTAATTAATTGTTATTCATTTGTTTACAATATTTTCAGGCTTCAGCCAGTGAAAGACAGGGTCAGGGAGAGAGAGAGATAGATTTGTGAGGTATTGAAGTAGGAGAGGAGGACAGCATCCAACAGCGTGTCCTCGTCAGTTTTTGGTACTTGATTGTTATGAAAATAAGAAAACCCCCCCCCCCCCCCCCCCACCACAAATTGCTTTCTAATCTGTGGGAAACACTGTCATATGTAAAATTAAACTACAGATTTGATAAACAACCCCAATCATATTATTCAAGATTTAAGTTAGTTAAATCTTATGTCAGACAACATGAGTAAAACTGTTTGGTTTCTCAACACTAGCAGATTATATATATATATATATATTTATTTATATTTATATTAGGGCTGGATGATTAATCGAAAAATAATCGTAACCGAAATTCAGAGCCTATAACAGACGTAATTTTACCAAGTCGGTTATTTCGGTCTTTCAATCCTATTAATATTTCCGCGGCTGCCCACTGTGTGTTAATGTACTTTCCCCTTAAAACATATTACGGCCGCCGCGTGTGTAGTCACGTGACTCCGCCCCGTCCAGTCTGCGACCATAGGTGCTTTCGGATCGGATAGTACTTGTACTTTTTAGAGGAAAAGTACACTTCTAAGCAGTTCTAAGAACTACTCTCCCCCAAAATCTTTTTTCCCGTTTGCATTCCCACTGGCCAAGTGGCCATAGGGACTGGTAGGAGGGGTAAGGGAGCGACGCAAGCATGGCAACTGTCTTTATAGCATCGTCACTAGACCTTAGCGTCACATACAACAACAACAAATGATGCTAATACTTGTGCACTTTTCCTATATTAAATGCACGTCCATTCTCGTAGTAATTCACGTAATGTTTTGCTCAACACAGACGGGGCTTTATTATACTCGGAACAGACCCCGCCTCTGCCTGCAGCGCTCTGTGTGTGTGTGTGTGTGTGTGTGTGTGTGTGTGTGTGTGTGTGTGTGTGTGTGTGTGTGTGTGACGGCCGCAGGACACGCTTGTGGAGTTTAACTCTGAAAAGACAGTTAACCACAGGTTCCCGTTAATCTTATGATGGACATTTATTATTTATTTTCTACATTTTTAGGAAATTTTTTTTTATTTAGAATTACTTTTTTATAAGATGTTTTTATTTCATTGTAAAATCTACTGTTGTAGATTTCAGTTCAGTTGTTTGAAATATTTAATAAATAAGCATTAATTGCTATCTGTGTTGTTTCCTTATTTTAGAATCACAAAGATAGGATTATGCACTCTTTCATTAGAAAAAATAACCGTGAACATATTTACAGTATAAGAAAAGAAAAAAAATTTAAAATAATCGTTCAGTAATCGTAATCGAGGTAACGTGTTCGATTAATCGTGATTATGATTTTAGCCAAAATCGTCCAGCCCTAATATATATATATATTTAACACTGACTTTGCTTTATAACCCATTTCTAGATCCCAATAATCAGCCTTCATTTTCTCACCCACTCTTAATATATTGGCTCTCTGTGTCTGTGTTTACACATTTACATAAATAATTAGCCATCACAATACAATACAAACACATGATGTGTTTAAAAGAGGGATCGACCAATACTGGTTTTTCAAGGCCTATACGGATACCGATTTTATTAGTAGTTAATAAAATCGGTGTTTGGAACCGATGTGCATTTACAGTGAAAATGAAAATCTTTAAGTCAAAATTAAGATTGTGGAATGTGTCCAACACAAAACTTTGTTTAAATGCTTTAAGCAATGATTGAATAAATGAGAAACTTTCAACATAACATCCAGTAACAGAGAGTCAGATAGTGTTGAGGGCGGGACGTGAAGTCAGACTCAGTGGTGAGTGGAACCGAAGCAGAGGGACAGACACAGAGCTGTAGCTGAGCCAAAGTAGACCACTTTTTAATTCATTAACTTTATCCGTTATCAGGCAGATAAAACACCGATGCAGATAATCTGCAAACTGCCAAAAAACTGCCCAATAATCGGTTGTTGTTTATATTAGTTGCCGTTTTGATAAAGACCAATGATTAAAATTGAGTGATGAACGTAAACAATGTTGGGGTGCTCTGATAAACTCAAATGAATACAGGTGTTTTCATTATTTGTGCTATGCATTTTGTGAAAAAGCAACTTTAAAATACTAAGTACACAAATACAAAGTAGCCAGTGATTGTACATTGTTAGATTTTCCATTTGAACTCCCGTCTCCTCTGCGTTGTTCCGTCAGTGTGGGACGGGCCGGCCCCAGGAGCCCGCTGCGAGGTCTTCATCAGCCAGATCCCGCGGGACACCTACGAGGATGTGCTGATCCCGCTGTTCAGCTCCGTGGGGCCCCTCTGGGAGTTCCGGCTCATGATGAACTTCAGCGGCCAGAACCGCGGCTTCGCCTACGGCAAGTACGGCTCGCCGGCTGTCGCCACCGAAGCCATCAATCTGCTGCACGGGTACGTGGTGGAGCCCGGCTTCCGTCTCAGCGTCCGCCGCAGCACCGAGAAGAGACACCTCTGTATGGGAAACCTGCCGGCCGCCACCCAGCAAGAGGAACTACTGCAGGTACCACGGCTCTGGGGCTCGCCTGGCTCAGAACCTTTCTAAGCTTTTAACTAGGGCTGGGCAATATATCGATATTATATCGATATCGTGATATGAGACTAGATATCGTCTTAGATTTTGGATATCGTAATACCGTGATATGACACAAGTGTTGTCTTTTCCTGGTTTTAGAGGCTGCATGACAGTAAAGTGATGTCATTTTCTGAATTTACCAGACTGTTTTAGCTGTTCTATTATTTGCCTTTACCCACTTAGTCATTATATCCACATTACTGATGATTATTTATCAAAAATCTCATTGTGTAAACATTTTGTCAAAGCACATTAGTCAATACTACAATATCGTTGCGGTATCGATATCGAGGTATTTGGTAAAAAATATCGTGATATTTGATTTTCTCCATATCGCCCAGCCCTACTTTTAACGGAGAGATAACCTCAGTAGATTATGGTTAAAACGTTGCAAAAACCGACAATCTAAAAAAAAAAAAAAAAAGAAATTGACAAAATCGTCTGAGAAAGCCACAAAACAGTCAGAAAAAGCTACAAAAATGACCAAAAAAGTGACATGCAGTATACAGTCAAAGATATTTTTCTTTTTTTTATGTATGCATGTCAATAAACTATACAAGTCTGCATAGGCGCCGATTTATGTTTTCCTCCGTGGGTGCTCACAGGTGCCCGCCCTTTAAAAAAAAAAAAAGTAGTCAAAAAATGTTTGCATTTGGGGTGGCCTCTAGCTCACCCAGTAGAGCGTTCGTATGAAGGTAAATATGGTGCAAAAAGGGAGAGCTTGTAGAATACAATGTGAGAACTTGCAGAACAAAAAATCTGAACTTGTATGTTAAAATTTGCACTTGTAAAAATTTAATTTGCACTTGTAAAAATAAAATTTGCACTTGTAAAAAATATTCACACACATGTGATCTGAATTTGAAGTCATACAAAGAAAAAAACATGAGAGCTTGTAAAAAAAATCTGAACTTGTAAATTGAAATTTGCACTTGTAGAAAATGTTCACACACCTGTATTCTGAATGTGAAGTTACAGAAAAAATATTCACAAATGTGTAGATTGATATTTACATGAACACAATGACAGCTGCAAACTTATAATGCAACATTTACTCGTATACTTTTTTTTTACTCTGGTTCATTTTCCATCACAACCACAACTCAGTGATTACAACCTCCCGAATCTGTCACTGCAACTTCACATATGTGCTCTCTCGCATCACAAAGTGGCGAATCTGCGCACCTCGACTTTCACAACACTCTTGACGATACATTTGGTGCAAAACTAATTTGTACCTGTGGACTTAGGCTGTGGAGCTCTGAGCTAACAGAACGGGAAAAGCAGGGTTTCTATCGCCAGATGAGGGACAACTCTGTCCGGCTTATTTATGTAGCATGGAAACTTGGTGGAATAGCATGCTAGCGTTAGCTAACTAGCAGCCAGTCCGCTTCTAAATAAATACCTTTTAATTGTCTAAACATTTTTAACAGTCAAACTAAAACACTGGCGGTGAGCTCCACGGCCTGCAGCCGCAGACGGACCGTCATCAGTGGGTAACAGGTGCCAAGTTTCGCATCCCTGCCGAGAATTGCATCCACTAGGGAAAATAATGATTTTATAAGGCAAAGTACTGTTTAAAAACTAGGCAATAGTAAATCTCTTTGTCATGTTCATCAATAATGATTAGAATTTTAGAAGGTTTAGAGACATCAATGTTTTATCAGACTCTGTAGTAGCATTTCCTTGCTACCTAGATGCAATTTTCGGCAGCAATGAATTCTGCAGAAATTATTGTTTCTGCCCAAGCGGGTGCAATTCTTAGCAGGGATGCACAACATCAGCAAAGCAAGCTCTGGTCATGGCCGGGGGATGGGCCGCTGCTACCGGATGTGGGGCTCTCCGTGTCCCGCTGGAGCTCCGACTGCAGGTCGAGGTCGGCAGCGAAGCTTTCTGGCAAAAGCAGTGTTACTACGCTGGTCGATCCCCACTGATGACGGTCCGTCTGCGGCTGCAGGCCGTGGAGCTCACCGCCAGTGTTTTAGTTTGACTGTTAAAAATGTTTAGACAATTAAATTAAAAGGTATTTATTTAGAAGCGGGCTGGCTGCTAGTTAGCTAACGCTAGCATGCTATTCCACCAAGTTTCCATGCTACATAAATAAGCCAGACAGAGTTGTCCCTCATCTGGCGATAGAAACCCTGATTTTCCCGTTCTGTTAGCTCAGAGCTCCACAGCCTAAGTCCACAGGTACAAATTAGTTTTGCACCAAATGTATCGTCAAGAGTGTTGTGAAAGTCGAGGTGCGCAGATTCGCCACTTTGTGATGCGAGAGAGCACATATGTGAAGTTGCAGTGACAGATTGGAGAGGTTGTAATCACTGAGTTGTGGTTGTGATGGAAAATGAACCAGAGTAAAAAAAAAAAGTATACTGGTAAATGTTGCATTATAAGTTTGCAGCTGTCATTGTGTTCATGTAAATATCAATCTACACATTTGTGAATATTTTTTCTGTAACTTCACATTCAGAATACAGGTGTGTGAACATTTTCTACAAGTGCAAATTTCAATTTACAAGTTCAGATTTTTTTTACAAGCTCTCATGTTTTTTTTCTTTGTATGACTTCAAATTCAGATCACATGTGTGTGAATATTTTTTACAAGTGCAAATTTTATTTTTACAAGTGCAAATTAAATTTTTACAAGTGCAAATTTTAACATACAAGTTCAGATTTTTTGTTCTGCAAGTTCTCACATTGTATTCTACAAGCTCTCCCATTTTGCACCATATTTACCTTCATACGTTCGCCCCATGTTGGCTGAGTCCTTTGCAGCGGCCCGGGTTCGAATCCAACCTGCGGCCCTTTGCGGCGTGTCATCCCCTCTCTCTCTCTCTCTCTCTCTCTCCCCCCACTTTCCTGTCTATCCACTATCTAATAAAGGGAAAAGCCCCCCAAAATAAATCTTTAAGGCGGCTTTTACGATAATACGTAAAGCCGTAAAGTAGGCTTTCAGCTCAGTTCAGCGCCACTTTTCACAAATACAGACCGGATCAGAGATGAAAAGTTTAACCGCGTAACCGTGATCAGCTTTGTTGTCTCTGCACTGGTGGTGGATGTCGACGCACTTCCATCATTAGGTTTAGCTTTTTTAATAACACATCTGTCCATTTTAGTCTCACTCTGATTACCTAATGCACATACTGTAAAGTGGGGGGGTGTCACTAAAGAGGCATTTTCATCCGAGAGACCCCGTGATTGGTGGATAGGATATGGAGCAGGGGACTGACAGCGACATAACCAATCACACTATGACAGACGCTCCACTTAGCACCAACTGCGACGTTTAATTTGAAATGATTGCAGCCTGCTGGCAGTCTGGCACACGTGGGTGCTCCGGAGCTCGAGCACCCACGGTGTCGGCGCCTACGCACTTCTGGCCCTTGATGTGATTCTCTTCTTCAGTGTGGCCCTTTTTAGTGAAAATGCGTTTGTGACTAAAGGTGTATTTTGGTTTTGTACCTACTGTTTTCTCCCAGGTGCTGCGTGTTCTGGCAGAGGGGGTGGAGAGGCTGTCCCTGAAGGCGGGGCCTGGCATAGAGGGCGTGTCTGCTATTGTCGTCTTCTCGTCCCACCACACTGCCTCCATGGCCAAGAAGGGGCTGGTGGAAGGTACGTGAGGGACGGAACTGATACACGGGGCCGGTGTGCGTCTGTAAACATGTTGTCAACCTTTGATATAATTAGGGCGTAATTAATTGCGTTCAAATTGAAATCGAGATTTGAAAGAATGCGATTAGCTAATTGTGAAGACCGCCGTTAATGGAATGTGAAATATTTTTAGTCGAATGTTTGGTGTAGAATTTGATTTAACATTTTTTTTTTTTTTTATTCCTCTTTTCATGATTACATTTACTCTTTGTTCATGAGATACATGCTGAAATAATGTGTTTACAGCCTATCTTCAGTGGATCTTTCATTTATTTGTTATTACTTTATTTATTTAACATGATCGTAGAAGAAGCAATGTGTAGCTAACAAGATTCCCAAATCGAATCGTAATCATCATCATCTGGCTGGAAAATGACAATCTGATTTTTTTTTCCCCCCAAAATCGTTCGGCCCTAGATATAATGCAGAATAAAAAAAAAAATGTTAACAAAGAGATTCATCACAGTGATATGTCTGTGGACTTGTGACGACCTGCACCTGGCAGTTTTTCTGCCGTGACTTATCAAACCTCTGATTGGTCGGTTGCATCTTCTTTCTGTCTCCAGCATTTAAGAAGAAGTTTGCGATCAACATCTCAGTCAAATGGCAGTCGGCCGCGAAACCGAGCCCGGACGAGCAACACAAACTTCCCAAGAGCCTCGTGCCGTCCCCCGTGAAGCCGCCGCGCCACATCCTGCCCGCTCAGCCCTCGGGCCCGCCTACGCGCCTGGCCCGCCCTCAGTCCACCCCGCTGGGTTTCTGCAGAGCAGTGGGAGGACCCACTGCCCCCCCGCCCCCCAACGCCACCTTCCAGGGGCCCCCAGCGCCCGCCTTGTCCCCTGCGACGCTCCTGCGTACGCTGTGCGAGGCGAATGGCGTCGGCCAGCCGCTCTATGAGATTTACTACAGCCACGCTGGGCCGGATGGATTCCTCTACTTTACCTACGAGGTGTGCGTCCCCGGGACGAGCACGCCCTTCAGGGGGCTGGTCCCGATCTTGCCGGGACCCACGGCCTCCAGCATGTGGGAGGAGGCCCAGCGGGCCGCGGCCCAGCAGGTTCTGCACAGGATGTACAGTAATGAGTTGGCTCACTGACACACTCAGCAGATACACACACACATGTATAAATATATACAGCACAGTTTGCTATATTATGTTATATCCAAAAAAAAATGATGTTTAATCTTCTTATGTAGTTTGATTTCTGCATGCTTTTATGAGAGTAGTTTGAAGTTTGTCTTGTTTCATCTTCTGTGGTTTGTTTTCTGCATGTTTTTTATTGTGTTTTTTATTGCGTTGGATTGGTTCCTCATTTTAATTAAATGAGTTTTGAAAAGAAAATGGGATGGCGGTGTGGCTTTGTGTACAAGTATAGAATGAAAGACTAACCCCTGGTTTCAAGTTAAATTTAAAATCAGATCGTAGACGACTCGTTTGATTTCGATATTACTTTTTAGTGATTATCATGCCTGCTTTTATCGATGAACACGTGTAGTAATACAAGGTTGTGTGTATTTAAAAAATCTGCTCAACATGAAAGTGTTTCCCATCCTGATCATTATTAGTTATCCATAGTGCAACAGGCCTACTGTACACACAAGTTTAGTGTCATACCCAATATAATTTGGACTGCGGCCATTAAAGGAAAAGGAGAGGCTGTCCCTCCCTGCGAGCATAAATTCAAAATATGATCGTCCTAAATCATTCATCTACCTATTTACCAAAAAACTCTTAACACATCCATCTCTGCAGACTGATCTCATGAAGTGGCGTATGTATGACACGCCCATTTGTATGCCATTGTTGGCGTGTTATCAAGACGCATACTCGCTTTTTAGCGTGTTTATCAATGCCGTTTGGCCTCCATTGACTTACATTACCTTGCGATTGCGTGTGAATTGACGTCGTAGCGAGTAGTACGAAAGGGCGTAAATCCGCATAGGGAGGTTGGTTCGGGGTGGAGGATGGGTAAAACACAGGACTTTACCCAGGAGAGCGGGGATCGTGTCCCGCGTGTGGTTTCCTTTCCACATTTGTTCTTTTCCTAATCCCAACCCACGTGTGACGTTTCCCAAACCCAACCGTAGCCTCGCGATAACACGCCACGTGGCTTTAGAAAGGTGTTTTGGTAAACTGACTGGAGAGTCTCACTGTCTGCTGTCTGAACCAAGGAGGTAAGCTTCGCTTCAGAACTCGAACCTCCTATGGCGCCATTTTGATACTACCAAACGATCACCCCCCGTTAGCATCCCATTGACTGCCATTCATTTTGACGTTACTTTGACAGCGAATAACTTTACATCTGAAGCGTTTTAAAGACTTTTTTTGTCCGTTGTTTATTTCTGAAGAAACACGACAATGTATAAAAGGCTCCATTACCTTGTACCTCACGTTATGGCTCCGTAGCAGACGTTTTTGTAAAAAATAGGCTAACGATTGTGTCATAACCACGCGACTTACTGTCGCATAGTAGAGAAATTACTGTATAGTACAGGAGAATTTCGCAAGCAGTTTGGACTTACATTAGCTGTTTAAGTTTAATTACTAATGTTAACTAGCATTTTAGTTAGCAATAATTAGCCTGTGCCTATGTTATCTCCTTACATATACCTACGCTCTCCGTCACTGCAAGATTGGGAATAATTGAGATTTCTCTTGGCACAGCTACCAGAAGACTTCCAACTTTCAGACAGGTTGCTCACGTCACATTTACGTCGTCTCTCAGTTGGAGGCTGCGCAGTTAACGCTCGTCGCTCACCGGAAAAGTGCTTCTAATACCCTTCACTGGTCTCCGTCCAGAGCAACGGGATCTGTTGGTCCATTATATACTGTCTATGGTCTGAACAGCTCGTGTGAAAACAGACCTGGGGCGCATCTTTAGCGGAGCGGAGCGGAGAGCCGCTTCGCGCATGCTTCTGGGCAAGGCGCAGCTGGAATATTAAGCATTGACTTGAATGGCCGTGATTGCTCGCGGGGGCCGCAGCACCTCTGGAACGCAGACGCACCTGCTGGGGAAAAAAGGGACGACAGCCTTTTCACTGTAACTACGCATGCACACGCACCCTTCTATCAGTCAACACAGCAGCTGTTTGTAGTATTGAGCAGAATAATGGATGCTTTTTATTTCAGACACTTGACAGTACAGCCATGTTTGATGAAGGTAGAAATGAGTTGAAGCTATACGTTGCACTGCAGTAAATCATGAGATGGGTTCAGGTAGGACAGCGGCCGGCCTTGGTCCTGGACAGATAACGTGTTTCTGAAAACTGACACAATCCAAAACACATCACGTTCCGTGTTGGCTGCAACTTTGAGTCTAGGTGGTGTTCTCCAGTCACACCTCCAGTTAGCGGCATTGCTTTTGGCGTGCTGTGTTGTAGCGTGCGACGTGAATTGTCGTCGTGCAGAACGTCTGTGTTTGAAGCGATCGGGTTGGCGGTTGGCTAGGCCTCGGAGGTCCTCTTCCTGATCTCAGCTATAAGATCTGCTCTGGAAATATCAACCTGAGGAGAGGAAACGGGACGGGGGAGGTTAGTCCTGCAACCAGCTTCTAACCACCGTAAACTCAAACACTGTCAGTCTGACACCTGTTTATTTAGGCAGAAAGAATGTGTGCAGATCTGTATCGAGGCTGGCTGGGAGGGTGATCATGATGAATAATCCTCTATCGTGCTATATTCACGTCGATTAGTGCATGTCATCCTATATTGGGATATGGACATATAACAGCACATTTGGGAGAAAGATAATACTCCACCAGTTTACTCTTCTTACCATCATGATCTGTTGTCTCTGCTGTTTACCTTTCACTGTGATGTCTTAGTTTCTTCCTTATATGATGTAAACTCAGCACACTTGTAGAAGACAGCTAAAGTTCTGTGATTTAATCAGGAATTTGTTGAGTGAGTGAGTGTGTATATTTGTGTGTGTGTCCGTGTGTCCATGGCACCTCCTCTCTGGTGGCCACGACGCGGAGTTTGACCACTCCATCTTTCAGCTCCTGTTCTCCCAGGATGGCCACCAGCGGGATCCCCGACTCCTCGCAGTGCTGCAGCTGACTCAGCAGCTTGGGGTTCTTCTTATACATCACCTCCGCCTGGAAACAAACGCGCACAGCATTCAATCCAAAACAACGAAAAAAAACACATCCAAACCAAATTCTGTGTTAAGTTTATACAAAAAAAAAAAAATAGAAATATGGCAGACACAAAAGATCCTGTACCTCCCTGAAAGCGTGATATCGACGCCGTGGCTACATACGTAGGTACGTGGAGATACCGACCCTACGGCGTAGCCCGACGTCACCTCTCAAAAAAATTTAACTACACGTCGCAGCAACGCGTGTCGCTCAGGCGTTGCATTTTCATTATGGAAAACTAAAAAAAGGCATGGAGAGTTGAGCAGGTACCATGTAATGGAAAAACGCCATATGACTCTAGAGTCACTACTCACTCTACCACACACACACACACACACACACACACCCCTACCTTAATGCCAGCGTCCCAGAGCTCTGTGATGAGTCGGAGTTTCTCCTCCAGCAGGTTCTTCTGAGCCGACGCCACCATCACCTGAACCTCCGTGGTCCGGACCTTCTCTGCTGACACCTGAACAACACACACACACTGTTACAGTCTGCACGCACACACACACACACAGTTACAGTCTGCACGCACACACACACACAGTTACAGTCTGCACGCACACACACACACAGTTACAGTCTGCACGCACACACACACACACACTGTTACAGTCTGCACGCACACACACACTGTTACAGTCTGCACACAACCACACACACACTGTTACAGTCTGCACGCACACACACACACACACACGCACACACCGTTACAGTCTGCACGCACACACACACACTGTTACAGTCTGCACACAACCACACACACACTGTTAGTCTGCACACACAACCACACACTGAACAACACACAGTTACAGTCAACATGCACGCACACACACACACAATTACAGTCTGCGCACGCCCACACAGGCACGAACACACACAGTTACAGTCCACACACGCACACACAGTTACAGTCCACACACAGTTAGTCCACACACACACACACACAGTTACAGTCCACACACACACACACACAGTTACAGTCCACACACACAGTTACAGTCCACACACACAGTTACAGTCCACGTCCACACACAGTTACAGTCCACACACACACAGTTACAGTCCACACACACACACACAGTTACAGTCCACACACACAGTTACAGTCCACACACACACAGTTACAGTCCACACACACAGTTACAGTCCACGTCCACACACAGTTAGTCCACACACACAGTTACAGTCCACGTCCACACACAGTTACAGTCCACACACACAGTTACAGTCCACGTCCACACACACACACAGTTACAGTCCACACACACAGTTACAGTCCACACACACAGTTACAGTCCACACACACAGTTACAGTCCACGTCCACACACACAGTTACAGTCCACGTCCACACACACAGTTACAGTCCACACACAGTTACAGTCCACGTCCACACCCACCCCCACACACACACACCCCCACACACACACCTCAGCCTTGTGCTCCATGATGGAGAAGATCCTCTCGATGCCGATGCTGACACCGACACATGGCACTTTCCTTCCTTTGGGATCAAACATGCCCACCAGGCCGTCGTAGCGCCCGCCGCCCGCCACGCTGCCCACGCTGACGCTCTCCTCTGCAGGCGCCCCTTTCTGGGCCTCAGCGGGCGCCGGGACCGCCCCGGCCTGAGTCAGCACCGCCTCATAAATGATTCCTGTGTAGTAGTCCAGACCGCGGGCCAGACTCAGGTCAAACACCACCTGCAGGGGAGAGGGACGAGGTGTGAACCAACAAAAAGAAAAGAATAAAAAAAAAAAACATTTGAAGAAAAAAAAAACAAAAAAAAACATTCGGATGACTGAAGTAAAACGGCAGTACCTTGTCTGTGACCTGGAAGAGCTGCAGGTAGCTGAAGAGCAGCTTGATGTCCGACAGGCCGGCACACGCCTGCTTACTCTGAGACATCCGGTGGTCCTGCAGGAGGCGCTCCGCCAAGTCCATTCCACCTGCAACACCAACAGCTGTTTCACAAGCAGCGCATACTGAGCCACAGGAGCGCACACAGGCTGCACAGTAGAGCCCTGCGCGGGACCGCTTTCTTAATCCCGCTCCTGCTCGCTCCCCGTGGATTTCTGACCATTACCGCCCGCTCCCGCCACATGGTGTGTTCGGTCCCGCCCGAACGGCGAACATTAGATTGACCATTGATTATGTATCGTCTCCCCTCCCGCGGGGAAACTAGTTATTTTACTGTGTAGTAATAAATAAGCATACCTGTCGGCCAGAAGTAGCGAAATGATGTTCTAGTGCGTCAGTACGTTCATACAAGTGCAATAATTAGTTATTCTAGTGAAGTGAGGGCAAAGTGACATTCATTTATTTCTTTCACTTATTTTAGGACGTGTTGTTGGTTTGTTTTGCTCAGGTTGTTTGTTCTTCTTCGTCTTTTAACGCAATCTAACAGATTTCGTGTTCAAAGTCCCTGTTGATTGGACCCCTCAGGTCGCCGTAGGAGAAAGGGGCGGGCCCCAGTGCCCCGGGAAAGAAGTGAGAGGGAGGGAGTGGAGGAGTGTTAATGAAGCGTTTGGCTGGTGTTTACCTGGATGCATCGCGAGCGTTGCGGATTTTCTAATGAAACCAAGCGAGGCGAACCTGACGGTCGGTTACGGCGCTGATCAGGAGCAGCGCTCCTAAATCCCGCGACTCGCCGTCTGTTTTTGGAGCGCCCGCTCCCACGAGATTTTGTGCAGTCCTGTACAGCAGAGCTCTGTGACTCTGTGTGTTCATCCCTGTGAGCACATCTAACAAAGCTGCCTATTATTTATTGATTTATTGTTTGGAATTTAAAATATCAAAAAAATTGTGTACTGTCACAGGACATATTGGACTCCTCAGAAGTGATAAGTCTCTAAAGTTATTCCTACTCCCTATTGCACGTTCTGTCAACCTGAACAAACTGGAACTTTCCTGCACATGGTCTGGGAGTGTGAACAAGTGCATGAGCTCTGGAATAAAACAACATCAATAATATCTGATGTGATAGGATGTCGAATTCCTGCTGACCCGATTGTTTTGTTACTTAATGACGACTCTAAATTACACCTGCTCGGGAGACTGAGGAAGATTTGGCTAGCTGGCTGAACTGCAACCAAGAAAATGATAGCTCAACGCTGGCTCCCCCCTCACTCGCGCTGTATAAAACAGTGGTTGGCGTATTTTCTAGACATAGTTATGCTTGAGCTCTCTACAGCAAGGATTAACAAAGCCAAACCATTGACTATAGACCTATGGGAAAGTACAGCAGCACAATATCAGACCAAATGTCAGAAAATGGTGAAAAATGTGGAGCAGTGTTTCCCAAAGCCCAAGATGACGTCGTCAAATGTCTTGTTTTGTGTACAACTCAGAGATATTCAGTTTACTGTCACAGAGGAGAGAATAAACTAGAAAATACTCACATTTAACAAGCTGACATCACACAAGTTTGACTTTTTGTTCAGAAAAAAATTACTCAAACCAATTAATCCATTAGCAAAAATTTTTTTTTTTGTTGACAACTAATCGATTCATCTTTGCAGCTTCGGCCGCAGGTTCGATTCCAACCTGTGGCCGAAGCTGCATGTCATTCCGCCTTGCATGTCTTCAGCTGTCCTATCAGAAAAGGCCTGAAATGTCCAAAGAATAACCTTAAAATTAAAAAAAAATCCTCTGCAGCTCTAGAACAATGGCATTCACAATTTCAAACTGTTTTGCCCCTAAACCAAACCAGACCAGAGATCTTCCACAGGTGGTCTGGGACCCTTAGGGGGGCCTTAGAGTTACTGCAGTGGGGCCAACAAATTGTTATTTTTTTTCAAAAATTAAATTGTCTTAACATGAATCCAACATATTATTAGCAAATATAAAGCAACCTATTTGTGAAAAAAAAAAAAACTACCACTGATGATAGGCTTACTGGCCTGTAGGTAAGGTAGTCACCAAGGTAGCCATCCACAGATACAGTTCATCCCATAGACTGTAAATATTAATATTATACTGTTCCACATGTATGTGGAACATTAAAAGATGATTTATAAAATCATGCCAACAATTATTATTTTAATAGCTTAGTAATGTATGCACTAAAAAGGTATGTATGAAGGCTTTAGGCCGCCCACACGTTATTGTAGGCCCAGTTTATACAATATATGTAGTAGGGGGTCCCTGCTCCGTCTCTGTTAAGGGGTCCTTGGCTTAAAAAAAACATTGAAGACCCCTGCTCTAGAAGACTAACAAAACCAGCAACTGATCCCATTGGAGGAGCTTGGACCAGCTGCCAGCTGATTGGACAGCCTTTCTGAGGACAGATGTCTCATCTTGTGCGAGTTTGGGGGACATCTCACCCTGCAAACTGACGTACTCTCCGATCCGGTCGGCAACCTCCTCCGATAAGCCCTTCTCATTCACCATCTCCTTCTTCACGTCCTCCCACGGCATCTGGGGAGGGTGGGGGGGGGGAAGACAAGGACACAACTCAAAGACAGATACTAGGGATGGAACGTATCCTCAACTCATGATTCACGATACGATTCTTGACTTGAACAGAATTCAATGACTGAAAAATATTCCTTTATTTACATAAACTGTCCAAAACAGCAGATGTGTCCTTATCAAAATTTTGATATTAACGTGTCACGTTTAACCCTTCTGTAAATGAACAGGGGTTCCTAACGGAAATCAGGTTTGCAGAATTGAAATACAAAAGAAAAGCTCAGCGCACGCACTCACCTTGTCCAGTTTATCCACCGTTGAACAGATGGAGCGGAACTTGTCATCCGGGACGCCGCACACCGCAAACATCCCGTCGAGGATGCGTCTGTCGTTGACCTGGACATGGAGGACGCGGTCACAGAGATCACACTACTGATCAAAGTCGGACTTCTCACCGTTTCAGTTACTGAGGTGAAATCGCGCTGGACAAATGTGACAAACCTTGATACGGAAGTCTCCGAGGTCCAACTCACTGAGGATTTCATGGACAATCTTCAGACACTCGGCATCTGGAATCATGCCGTCGTACTGCCCTGCGATGTCAAAATCCTGAAACACACACACACACACACACAGACACAAATTAAACCCGGTCCGTTTCCAAAAGATCTAACCGTTCAGCAAGACCGTGGCTCTGTGTCCCTGGCAGGAGTGAAAACGTATCGGAGGAAGTCTCACACATTGGTAGAACTCGCGGTAGCGTCCGCGGGTCATGGCCGGGTTGTCACGGCGGTACACCTTAGCGATGTGGTAGCGCTTGATGTTGGTTATCTTGTTCATGGCCAGGTAGCGGGCAAAGGGCACCTGAGAGAGGGCAGGTCAAGGAACGAACACACACACACACACAATGCTTCTGATGCTTAATAATGTCCTTTGATTTCACAAACGAAAACTAAGATAGAAAAAAATATTCAATGACAATCTTTTTTTCACCACGACTAAAATGAATAAACAGTAACCTTTCCAAAACAAAGAAGAGAGAACTATGACGAAACGTAATTCCGTATTTCTTCAATGAATAGAAACTTAAGGATAATGTATGACAGAAAAAGAAAAAAAAAATTTTTTCAACAGAACAACAGACAAATGTATAGATTTCTGTTAAATAAGGAAACACAGGCTCATTGCTTTCACTGCACGCAAATCGATCATGCTAGCTGTTGTGCGTATTCACCCCCCCCATTTTGAGTCAGGAAAAAGCCCTGCTGTGTGTTGGAAGGATACAGTGAGGTCATATCTGAGGGACAGCAGCTCTCCTCCCTGGTCTTTGAGGTCGTAGATGAGCTTGGAATCTTCTCCATACTTCCCTGTCAGCGTCTCCTGCACACCACACAGAGGACACAACATCACAGCGGGGAATGGGAGACGCTTGGCACACATGCACAGGAGTAGCTGCACAATACATTTTTTTATTTTTTAAATTGTCATTGCGATATCAACTGCTGCAAATAAACACGTCGCGAAAGGCTGCGACATATCGCGAAAGACACTCAAGAGATTTTTTTTTTTTGTTAGTTGAAAAAATATCAGCAGAAAACTGCACTTTAAACCTTTAAACCTTTTATATTCAATTCAATGTTCAATAAAAGAATGTCGGAAATGATTTCCTTTCATTTGTTTTAAATTCAACAAGCCATTTGTCGAATTTGAGCAGAATACTGAAGCAGCAGAAATGCAGAACTGAGAACACCTTAATCAGGGCTCGACAGTAACGTTTCGTGGTCTCTGGTTGCCCCCTTTGGCAACCACCTGTCCAATATTTGTTTTTTTTTTATACATATATTAAAAAACAAATCAAAACTTACAAAACTGGAAAATGTATTTCAAAAGAAGTCAATTTTTTCTTAGCTTAGTTGTCTCCGTAAAGTTTAAACACTACGTTCGTGCGCAACACAACATTTCAGCTGTTGTGCGACCGCTTTCCACACGCGAGTGTTTGCCGTGAAAAGATACAGGCAACGCAACTTTCTGTTCACGTTAACGGCACGTGTTAAAATCCGATGCTACTATGGCACTGGTGCCCGGTATCTACCAGACGGAATAGCAATGCGGATTTCGGTGCCTCATTACGGTGCCGCTTAAATGTCTGCGCTGCACCTCTGATACTCAGAAACCCACGTTAGAGGCTACAGAAGCATCGCTGCATGTCACGCTAGTAAACACTAATAACGCGTTACACAGCAGGTAACGTTAGCCTACCGTTAGCTACAGTAGTAACTGGATTAAACACAGTTAAAATGCTGACAGCTAACCGGTGTAAAAGTGAGACTGTAGTCTGCCGCTAAAGATACGAGCTAACAGACACAAACTGGTCACTGCTGTTGTCTGAAAAACAACAGACGGGACTAAATGTTGTGTTTACTGGTAAACTGGTAAACATCATGGTGCATTCAAAGTTATTGTAAAATACCCTTTTCTCATCTGTTTTTTTCTTCTTTTAACAGCAATTTACTGGTGAAAGAAGTAATTGCTGTTAAAAGTTATTGTTATTCCATCTTTAATAATCATTTAAATTTTGTGCTGATCTGAAAATTGATCCGATCCGTGACTCAAAAAAGCGATGCGGTCCGTGAGTTTTGTGATCCGTTGCACCCCTATTTGAGAGGGATGGGAAATTATATTGCAGGCCATTATCTCATTGTTTCATTATTGAAATATGTGGTATAGTTACTTGAGAAATTAAAGGGATACTTCACCGATTTAGCATTAAGCTTTGTATCAGCAGAAACACTGAAGTATTTTTGAATGACCGTGCTTCCGTCCCTCATGTCCCCCTGAGACGAGAGATCTCTGTATTGTGGGTCTGGAAAAAGATCTTCCGATGACGGAAAACAACGACTTTTGCGTCATCACAAGATTTTTTGCCCAGAGGCAATAGACTACAGCCAGTAGTAGGAGCTACTTCAGCATGTTTTCAACCCGCCCATAGGGGGTTGGACTGTCGTCTTTCTCCGAAGATTTCTGAAGCAAAACGAGCGTCAGCCATCTTGGATCCTTGCTACTCCCTTCTCAGCAGAAAACTTTTAGATAGATAGATTTATTCATCCCGAAGGAAATTTTAGAACAATTATGTGCATTCAAACTACCGCACACGTGTACCACCGGGATACATTGGTACAGATCGGAGAATATGCAGGACACTTTATTACAGACGGAATACTCAACACACTACACGAGCTTTGCCCGCCTGCTATGGAAACCAGCGGTGTTGCTCGATGCCTCTGGCCGGTAAAGGGACATCATCAGCGTGGAACGTTGAACGAGTGTGCCGGTGGAAAGCTAATGCTAGCCGGCCACCTGTTCCATCAATCCTGCTTGCAAGTGTCCGCTTATTAGACAACAATCTGGACTACATCCAACTTCAACGAAACTCCCAATGCGAGTTCAGAGACTGCTGTGTTGTTGTTGTGGAAACATTGCTGAACAACAGTGTACCGGACTATCCAGCTACCAGGCCGGCTGCTCTGTTGCCGGGTAAGACTAGTCGAGGTGGGCTGTGTTAACACGGACTGTCTGGTGCAGAAATGGGGTGCTTGTATCCAACTAACTGCTAACTGCTGGTGGAGTTTGTGACTGTTAAATGCCGACCAGTCTACATTCCACGCAAATTTACGGCTGTGTTTATACTCTGTGTACAGCCCACCAAGCACTAATGCTAGTAGCTATGTGTTAGCTGAACTTTACGGAGCATATAATGTATGTGCACTAAATGTAGCGTATGTCGTTTTTATATAATGTCTTTTTTATATATTTTAAACGTGTAACACCACTTCAGCCACAGTGAAACGTTTCGTGTATATGGTTGAAATGACAAAAAAAAACACACTTGAGTTGACTGTCTCACTGTCTGTCTGTCTGTAAACGGTAGGCGTGGCTTGGGAGTAGACGCTAACGCAGCGAAGCAAGTGCATTCTGGGATTTGGTGTCTTTCATCCACATGAGCCAAAAACACATTTTCTGGCTTTTCTTGGCCTAGAAGCCACCAATTTCTAAAAAGAAAATTGACATTTCTACTACATAAGTGACCCAATTTAAAGATATATTCATCTTTCCAACGGTGAAATATCCCTTTAAGTGCTCCAAATATAGGCAGTTTAAAACATGGCAACCGTATTGTCAATTTCGGCAACCAAAAGCTGATGCCTGGTTGTCAAGCCGGCAACCACTTTAAAAAGTTAGCATTGAGCCCTGTTAATATCTGTTTAGTTATCGCAATATTCAACAACGATTAGGGTTGGGTACCGAAACCCGGTTCCACTATGGAACCAATTCCTACACAACCGGTAGGAATGGGACCGGATTAGAACGCAAATTTCGGTTCCTCATTTCCGTTCCACTTAATGTGTCGACTGAAATATTTTCCTTCTGTCGCTCTGCAACGGACGTAAAAATATCACACTTTCTCTGTAGTCTACCGTTATCTAGCTACCATAAATGTAGGCTAAATTTAAAATGCCATATTTTCCCTGTGGGCTCACCAAAACGGACGTAAAAGCATATTACGGCTACATCTCTAAAAGAGCCTTTCTTTGATGTCATTTTTCAGTTTTTCAAGAATCGGTTTAGGAATCGGAATCGTTTTAAAAGTACCGGTTTGGCATCGGAATCGTAAAAATCTAAACGATACCCAACCCTAACAACAATATTGCATATTTTCCTCATATCGAGCAGCCCTAGCACTGAGCGGCGAATGTGTTCACTTGTGTTGGGTGCAAATCTACCTTGAGTTCAAAAACGGGTGTGTCGATGGTCTCTGCTCCGTGGCGTTTGAAGCAGCTGATGATGGTGTTGAAGACTCTCTCTCTGATGGCCATCTGCTTGGGGTTGTAGTCCCTCGTTCCCTGGGAGAGAGAGAAAGACATTCGCTGCCTTTCAGTCGGACCGTCAGGTGAAAGCTTTCAGAGGACTACGGTGTTTTCCCTGGGTTCATCGAAGACTTGGGTGCGCAAATTTGGCACCCAAGACTTATAATGGCAGGGAACACCCTGGAATATGTGAATTGTAGTGAATTAACTGGCTGAGTGCGAGTGAAAAATTTGTTTTAAGAATGTATTGTTCTGCAAAACAAATCTGTTACTTGCTGTCAGTTACTGTTTCCTCATGTGTCATGTTGACTGAAGAGGAAAATGTATTTTGGAAATATCCTGATGTCCCGAGTTATGGCCATACAAGATTAAGATCCACTGTCAGATACAACAGGGACCACTCAACACTGATGTGATCTGTATCCGGATACATTATCTGAATAATGACATCATTAACAACCCGTATTAATGGACATTTTGATTGACTCTGCCGCTTTGTGATCGGATGGGCAACAAACACGTTGCATTCCAGGTGCAGGGGGCCACTAGGACCTGCCGTTATGACGTTATTATTGTTCCCCGTTTGTGTGGTTTCATGGGTATATTTCAGTCTGAAACACTGCAGTACAGTTACTGCAGTGACTCTGTGTCGGAGCTTTGTCGTCTTCAGACATTCCTAACACAGCCGCTGATGTCTTTTGATAGGCACTGCACACATTGGTGGGAAAGTTCAGCTGTGATAGACGGTTAGCGACTTATATATTTACAGGATTCTTTTTATGTGATCAACCAGAAGTCATGTTTGCATGAATATTCATTGGGGCATATTACGTTTGGGAGGGAGATTGGAATCTAGAAGTCTTTATTTGGCTTGTTTCTGCGTTAAAGACATTTGAATTACATGGATGAGGTGCTGCTGAAAGAAGCACAGCGTATGGTGTGCACCTTAACCACAAGGCCACCTCGTCCCTGCCGTCTACAGCTGTGGGACAGGGAGGATGGGAGAGCAGAAGGCGTGACGTTAGCATATATTTTGTTATGAATGTGTTCAAGCTGAGTGGATGTCATCATCACAGTGAGAGCCAGATTCTACCTGCATTGGATTGCATCCAAGATACGGATCGTATTTTCACACCAGGTTAGCCCAACAGAAATCATTTTTTATTTCCTATTCCGAATGAAATGCATGTGTTTGAAAACAGGAGCACGAGGGTCTTACCTTTGCCGTCTTGAGGACAAACTGATGTTTGCCATCGTCTCCTCCTATCTGAGCCTTCAGCTGCAGCAGTTTGGCTACCTCTTCATCAATCTGCAAGACACACAGACACGCACACACGTCAACGAGAAACTTGAATAACTACAGGTGACATGTAGTGACTAGGGATGCAGCGGTTACCCGACTTCACTATTAACCGCGCTTTAAAAACATCACGGTTAATCAATCGTAATTATTAAGGCTCTGCTACACCAAGTGTTAGCTGACTGCAAGGTATGTGTAGCAATGCGTGCAGTTCTTATTAGGGCTGTCAATCGATTAAAAAATGTAATCTAATTAATTACATACTCCGTGATTAATTAATCGAAATTAATCGCATACATAATTTACGGTGCCTGAACCGATACTTTTTAAGAAAGTAAAAAAAGAAAAGAAAACAAAGGGTACTAAACAACAGTCGGTGACATTAAAGAACGGCTTGTTTATTGCTAAGGCCATATGGTCAAAATTAAATGATTTAATAATAATGTATAACAATAACAATAACTTATTTCACTAGTAAATTGCTGTTGAACGACAAAAACAACCACCAGATGGGAAAAGGACATTTACAATAACTCCAAATGCACCACGAAGCTGTAGTTTACCAGTTTCACTGAACACACCGTCTGTGTTGTTTCTCCGACGGCAGCTGCAGATTGTTACATACCGGTGTTGAATCCTCTACAGTAAAACACAGTCAAACTTTACACCGTTTAGCGTTAGCTGTCAGTATTTTAACTGTGTTTAATCCAGCTACTAGGTGGCTAGAACGGCTCCGGGTCAAACGTCAATATGGAATGGATTCATTTGCGTTATTTTTTCTCAGATTAATTAATCGAAATGAACGCGTTATTTTGACAGCCCTAGTTCTTATTAAACCTCCTTGACAATATAAACGTTTGCGCACACGCACCGCACATCAGACGCCGGGGCCGGTCACCGCGAGCGTTGACTGTCAGAGCGATGTACAACGGCGTCCCCGTTAGAGGTGTGAATCTTCACTGATCTCCCGATTCGATTACGATTATCATGTCAGCGATTCGATATCTCGATGCATCACAACGCGTCAAATACATTTTACTATTAAAGCCATATAGGATATTTAATTCATAGCTTTTCAAGCTTCAAAAACAAAAACATTCTGCAGTGCTCTAATACTGAATAAATTGGATACACAAAACTACAGAGCACATGGCACTTCCTGAATGTGCAAAACATAACAGAATATGTAAAGAGAAAGGTTGTTAGGCATCAGAAATAAATCGATTATGGCCCGGACGATTATCGATGCAGCATCGTCCATGTCCACGATTCGATGCATCGATTATTTGATTAATTTCAACACCTCTAGTCCCCGTGCTGGGATAACGTAATGCTGAAATTTTGTTAGCGTTGCATAAAGTTGGCAAACACCAGGAAAACACCGAGCAGAGCCGGCCCCTGACCTCAGGACAGCTGCAGCTGCAACGGGGGAATTCAACCCAAGTTGTTAAGCTTGCTAGCGACTTTATTATTAACATTGTGGTTAAGTGTTTGTTAGCTTATTAATGCCACCAGTTAGCTAACGTTAGCCGGTTTAATATTAACGGTAGCGTTACAGTTAACAGCTAACGAGTCAGGAGCCGATGTTTGCATTTACAGTGAGCGAGCTGGATAGGTGAGTGGCGTTTATTCACACATATCTTATAATTCAGTTAAGGGGCGATAGATGTTATAAGTGTTAGGGTAATGCAAAATAATGTAGACAAGCGGGTTGTCATTCTCTCCTGAAATTATTCCGGCCATGTCAGTCAGCAGCTGGCTAACATCAACTAGCTAAGTAATGTGCTGGCAATAGCGGGCTTCTGAAGCTAGCCAGCCACTGTAATGCCGTTTGTTTATGTTAGCTGTGCGTTACGTTCGTATGAGGCAAAACTCTGCAACCGCTCAAACATGTCACTGACGTTCCCACTTATCGTTACTGACTTGCTCCTCTTCATCCCCTGTGGGACGTAAGGCTGCAAAGGGATCTCTCCATTGCATTTATTCCTTGGCAACATGCTGCGCATCTCCCTGTGACAGGTGCATCTTGTCTAGCAGCTCCTCCAACTTTTAGACACACAGCTAGTAGGGCCATTTCTAGCCCAAAAAGGGCCAACTTCTTCTTAAGAAGGACAGCACTGTGGTCTCCGACTGGGCCTTTGCTTGTGGTGTGACTGATTTCACTGCTAGTCTCTAATCTTTTCAGATGCATTTAAATAAAAAAGGTTGATGCCTGATCATATAATCATTTTCAAAACATCCAAAACTGTTACTGTGTTATTTCCGTTTATACCATGGTCTGGGCGAACACTCGATTCTGATTGGCTGCAGGGTGTCCATAAAAAAGTGCGCTACATTAAAACAAAAAGGAAATGTTAATCTGTTAATTTTAACACATGTGAGGTGCTTCAGTGCCTCGTCCTCTGAACACCACAGGATGACGCTAACGCACAAGCTGCAAGAAGTAAGTTATACTGCCCCCTCTGAACTGACTTTGTGAAAATCGTTATATTGTTTTGGGGACAATGAACTGGCTGGATAGCTAGCTTGTCTTGTTGTTCAACACACTGTCAAATTATTTTACTGATTGCCAACTGTACACAATGTTATTGACTTTGGATCTTGCTAGCATAGCGTTAGCTTTCTGGCTCGTAGCTGAGCTGACTATAAATATCTCCCGTTGCTAAGGGAGGCAAGTCGTATCTAAGGTCCCTTCTATGTCCTGGAGGAGTGAACGTTTGCATTGCATAAGAACCTTATAGGATGGGAATGACTGTTCCAGGTATTAGTCCAACCGTCAGGCGTAACCAGGAGTTGTTTGTAAAAACATTAGATTCCGATTGTAAAACAAATTAACATATAAACTAATGGTTTAAAAATATGTTATTTGGCAAGTGACCATGGTAAACGTGGGTTAATGCCCTTCGAGGTGTGAACCGCCCTCCGCCGAAGTTAACCCTTACTTCAAAAGGCAGCAATACATAACACATTCAAATCTAGAGTGTTTATGTGATTTCATACATTAGCAGTGAAATGAATTCACGCATAATAATCGTGAAACCCTGATTATTTTTCAGACTATAATCGTACCAACAAAATCTATAATCATTGCATCCCTATAGTGACAGGAGATTTCGCCCCACACACACACACGTTTGTTTCACTATCTTTGTGGGGACCCGTCATTGACATAATGCATTCCCCAGCCACTTACCCTAACCTTAACCATCACAACTAAATGCCTAACCTTAACCCTTACCCTCACCCTAACCATAACCTAATTCTAACCCCAATCCTAAAACCAAGTCTTAACCCTCAAACAGCCCTTTAACCTTGTGGGGTCCAGCATTTTGGCCCCACAAAGCTGTGCAGACCCCACAATATACTGTATTCCCCGGTTTTTGGACCCCACGAATATAGTAACACACACACACACACACACACACACACACACACAGCTCCAGAGGCCTACCTGCGCAACAGTGATCCCAGGTAGAGAATGCACAGATCGGACCCGTGTTGCAGTCCGAAAGCCCGCCAGACCAGAGCACGCACGAACACAGAACACGGCCAGCATGTTGGTCCCACAGCACGGACAAGAAGAACAATAAGTCCAGAAATCCGACCGGTAAAAAGTTCAGGAGTGCATCACGGGTACAGCAATGTCCAGTGGAGTTGTACAGGGCCAGCCACAGCAGCCAATCACAACGGCCAGTAGCAGCGGAACCAGGAAGTGAGTTGAGCAAAGATGTCCAGGAGACAGTGAGGTAGATGATGAGGGGTCATCCACCAGGGCCAGGCAGGAAGAACAGGAGAAAAGTGGTAAGCAACCCTGTCACTAGGGGGGGGGGCATGACGCATCATCATCACAGGGTGGAGGGCAGGACATGAGATCACATAAGACCAAAGTCAATCAAAGACGCCAGCCCAACGCAGCACACGCACACACAAACACGCACAGTCCTGCTCTGACCGAAGTATCAAATCTGTGTTTCCAGCATTTTCAAACTCTGCACAATAAAATCCTTACTTAAAGGGTAACTACCGTTTTTTTCAACCTGATTTTCTTTTGTTTTTGTGTCTAAGTGACTGATAGGAGCAATCTTTGACATTGGTCCAGTATTAAGTGAGACCGCTTCAGTCGGCAGCGGAGAAACAAGCTACAATGTAAATAAGGCAATTGTGCAGCTTGTATTTACCTTCACAAAAGTGCTCGTTTTGCCGCTGACAGGCTCAGATTAATATTCTAAGTGTCTGACAACATTATGGAAAGGATTTCTAAGGAGGTCGACCTTTCTGTTAAAGAATAAGATCCTTTTTTTAAACAAAAACATCC
>NC_050173.1:39899136-39941636 GCF_008315115.2 Sander lucioperca
ATCCTTACTAAACATTCATTGGTATTGTCAACAAACGACAAACAATATGTTCTTGTAAAATACTGGGAACTCTCACTCAGGCCACTAACAATAATTAAAATTAGACTAATTTGATACAAAAAAATCTTACAACCTATGACCACTTAGGGTTAGGGTTAGGGTTACAGACTGGGAACCTCCGCTCTAAGATACTGCAGGAGCAGCAAAAGGCTGGTACTTAGAGCAATGAAAAACTACCAAACAAATAAACTGCCAAAACAAAATTGTAAAGTATCTTTAGGCAGTGTGTTTCTGATTTAGGCATCTACAGAGACAGATATCCAAAGAGACAGATGGAGAGCCAACATACATTTGAACATTGCTGAGAACACTTAGAGAAGGCACGTTTAGTTTCTAGGTTGCCTCTGCTATAAGATTAAAGCAGGGGGTTTGCTCAGGCTAACAAGGGTTAGAACTGGACCGTTGTAGAACGATAAAAGCATATTGAGGAATGGTGGATCCAAGTTTCAGTCAGTTCAGTTCAGGTCATTTCATATTACATCTAGTAATTTCCAATAAAATAAAATGACAAATAAATCATTATTTTGACCAGATTGCTATTATAAGGCACACAGTGTTTAAAAAGCCTCACATGTCGATGTACAGAATCTACGCAGACAGTTTAGGACTTTAAACTCTGCATACACACAAACACCTTCCTGTTCAAACAGTGAGCAAAGGAAGACCATAACCAAAGTCCACTACAGAGGGAACAGAGCCCTGCCATCATCATGCCTGTGAGTATCAGCGTATTTCTTTATTGTGCAGCAGAAATCGACATTAAGGACAGTAGAGACGGCCACATTATGGGTGATGGAAAGGAACAACTATGTGAGGAGGCGTTAGGGTGTGTGTGGCAAGATGGACTTTGAACTTCAGAGCAGTTTCATGAGACTTAGTGGTAGGGTAGTGATAGTTAAAGTGCTGTTTCAGACGTGTTGGTGCTTTGACAAGCCTTAGGAATTTCTTGTGCATGAAAGTAAATAATGAAATGAAACGGTGTACAACATGTTTTGGTGATTGAATCAAAGTTAGGTGAAGTGGTGGAAGAAGTATTCAGATCCTGTGCTGAAGTAAAAGTACTAATACCACACTGTAAAAATACTCTTTTACAAGTAAAAGTATGTAAGTGTCATCAGGAAAATGTTCTTAAAGTATTAAAAGTACTCAATGCAGAGAAATCCTCCCATTTTAGAAAGTGTAAAGGATCCAAACAGTTGTGTGTTTAATGGTCTAATCATTTCAGCTTTACTTGTAGGCTGTTATATTGTTGGCTAGTTTCATTCATTTCAAAAACTACATGTGTTTTGTGTGCAGAAATCTTAATGTGTAAAGTAACTAGTAACTTAAGCTGTCAGATTAATGTAGTGGAGTAAAAAGTACAATATTTCTCTCTGTAATGTAGCGAAGTAGAAGTAGTGGCATGAAAAAAAAGACTCAAGTGAAGTACACAAACCTCAAATTTGTACTTAAGTACAGTACTGGAGTAAATGTACTTAGTAACATTCCACCACTGCTTAGGTGGTAGGTGCTAGGCGCTCCTGAAACCTATTCCTTAAGGGATTTTTTTTTATTTTCTGTATTCTGTATCTATTTTATACATTTCACATAATGAACGTAATGAACCCACAGACAATTACCATCTCTGCAGCTCCCCTTAGCTCTATGAAACATTTTAGCATCTTTCAGCCCATTGGCATCCCACAACTTAACAGTTTGGTTGGTTCTCTCTGCTCTGCTCAGAAAAATACAGGTGCTAACTGGAACCAAAAATGGTTCTTTGCAGTGATGGAGTGAGTCGTATTTCTCCCTAAGCTCTGAGTGCCTCACCACTGCAGTGTACCAACCAGGATTTAGGAAACTGATGGGCATTCTTTCACTGCTTTCTGATGTTTTAAGCTAGACCAAACAATCGATTAGTTGAGAAAAATCTGCAGATTCATGAAAATAATAATTTGTTGCTGGCCTAACTCCATGCTTTAAGGTAATGAAAAACCTTTAGTACTGGAAAGAACCATACTTGCTTGAAGAACCATTCCCTAAATAAAGAGGTTCTTCAATTGGTGATGGCTCTTTCAAGAACCATAGAGTCCTTTGAAGAGTAATTTAAAAACCAGTACTTTTCTGTGTGCAGCTGTTGAACACAGTGGAGCATTCAGCAGCAAAAGAGAACGATATTTCCCCCAGGAGTTGGATGAAACTAAAAAACGAGCTAAAAGGAGACATTCATCAGGTGGACACAGACAGGACTCCTTATGATCCCGTTGCTCCCTTTCAGTTAAATGCATAATAAGAAAGCTGTTTTCCATAATAGCTTTAATATGTCGATGTTGCATTTACAGCCGGTTGCGCTGCCTTGAAATGACCATTCAATTCATAAATGCAGAATTATGTCGTAGAGTGAGGTAGGAAACAGCCCTGATACCGTCACTCCTCTCTGTCAGAGTACGTTTTCACTTTTTCAACTCCTCCATCTCGTACCGCTTATTCTTTGAGTGTTGGTATCCAGCACAGGCGTTTCTGTTAAAGTTGTATTCACAACCACGTAAATTCAATTTCAATACAATTTTATTTATAGTGTCAAATCACAACAGGAGTTATCTCAATACACTTTAAGGCTCTGACACACCAAGCTTGGTCAAAAAAGTGCCTCGGAACACACCGAAGCGCCTCCGACTTGAGCGTACGTTCTGCGCATGCACAAGTCGTAATACGTCTCCATAACAGCAGGCGCCGCTAATCTGTATTGTCGCCCAAAAAATTATTGGACGAACGCGTCACGTGGGTCTGGCTTCTCCGGAATTTCAAAGCCAGACCATCATGGCGGCTCGGTCGGAATCTGATCTCATATTGTACTAAAATAGTTCACCAAAATGTGTTTCTGAAAACATTTTAAGCGAGAAATAGGCCATACAGTTGCTGAATCTGTCTTCATTTCAGATCGACAAAGGTCAGTTTAAAAGATATCGTCAGATTTTGAGAGACTCTAGTCACACTCATCCCGCTCGTCATTTCCGGGTTAGCACTCCATCAATCAGATTGGTCATTGAGTCCGACAGCCCGTCTTCCGATTCAACATGTAAAATCGGCCCAAATGAATTCCGACGGCTCCTCCGACTGACGGAACACACCGAACAGACTCGAGTCACTGACCTCGCCAGAATGTCCGGCGGCTGATAATCGGGTTGGTGTGTCAGGGCCTTTACAGATAGAGTAGTTCTAGACCACACTATCATTTACAGAGACACAACTATTTCCCCCAAGAGCAAGCATTTGGTGTGACAGTGGCAAGGAAAAACATCCTTAAACAGACAGAAACCTCGGACAGACCCAGGCTCTTGGTGGGCGGCTATCTGCCTCTGCCGGTTGGGACCCAGAGACACTCATACAGATATAGAGAAATATGATTCATATTAATTATAGCTGTTCGTATGATGTACAGTGGCAATTACAGTAACAATAAAGATAATAGAACTATGACTAGAAATTATAGTAGTAGCAGTGCAGGGCGTAGCAGGCGTGGCGCAGGACGACTGCAGCAGCTGCAAAGAACCCCCTTTCTGCAGTATGGATGTTGACCTTAATAAACTCTAAGACTCTTCTCGTCCACAGGGTCCAGTCAGCATGGAGCTGTCCCCCCCTCCCTCAGGTCTAGAAGCAGAATATGAGACACTTTTTACTGCAGACTCCCTCCTCTTCCTCCATGAGCTGGTCTCCACATTTAATGAGGAGGTGGATCAGGTGAGACTGCAGAAAAAGCTTTTTTTCTATTCAGTGCATGGAGGACGTGTTGAACTCAGGATGAGGAATCTGTGATACTCTCTTCAGGTCCTGCGGTTACGAGTGTCCAGAAAGGCCCATTTGGACCTTTCAGGTGACCTGCCGAGCTTTCTGGAAAATACCAGCCATATCAGGACAGACCCGACCTGGAGGGTGCTCCCTGTCCCCCCGAGGCTCCAGAGAAGACATGTGGACATTGGGGACTTGGCTCCCTGCGATACGCAGCGCTTTATTAAAGCTCTCCAGTCACCAGCACAAGGCATACAGGTACCGCCTCTGTTAATCACCTGTGACCACACCAGACCAACATAACAACTATATATATATACATATATATATATATATATATTTGCTCTACCTTTTGGTACGGAGCCCCTAAAGGGACATGGGAATTTATTTTTTCTGATGTGCACAAGATACTTTCTGGTGCAAACGAGAACCAAATCTAAGTAGTAGTCAGAATGGCTGCCAAGTCGGTGACTCGAGTCTGTTTAGTGTGTCCCGTGCCGTCGGCCGTCCGAGGAGCCGTCGGCATTCATTTGGGCCGACCCAACATGTTCAGTCGGAGACAGGGCAGTCGGGACTCACCCGGAAATGGGGAGCAGATGAGCCTCTCAAAATCTGACGAAAATCTTTTAAACTGACCTTTGTCAATCTGAAATGAAGACAGATTCAGAAACTGCACGGCCTATTTCTTGCTTAAAATGTTTTCAGAAACACGTTTCGGTGAACTATTTTAGTACAATATGAGATCGTATTCTGAACAAGCCGCCATGACAGTCTGTCTGTGAATTTCCGGAGAAAAAAGAACCACGTGATGCGTTCGTCCAATCAGCTGCCGGTTTTCATTTTCTGGTAAATAATCAGAGTGTTAATGGAAACAATACAGAGCAGCGCCGCCTGCTGCTATGGAGACGTATTACGTTTCGCGCACGCGCAGAGCGTACGCTCAAGTCGGCGTCGCCTCAGTGTGTTCTGAGGCATTTTTTGGGTGCACGCTCTACCATGTGAGCTATCCAGGCACCCCATGTAATGCCTTATTGTAATTACTAATCATTTACATCGGGAGCACACTCAAATGCAGTGAGATGTCCTTTGATTCCAGTGAGCATGTGGCGTTGCCAGAATTACACAGCATGATTGTCTTATCATATGATCTTGATGAATCTCAACACATCAATATAATATTGAGCTATACATACTGAGTGACACCACAAAACTCTACATAACAAAACAATAACACTGCAGTTTTGATTTTGACTCAATCGCACACATACCATCCTGCAGCCAGAAATACTCACTAATGAGGATACATCCGCCGCAGAAAATAGTCCCCAACAAATGTTATGCGTTTGCATAACATTTGCTAAGAACCACTGTGGCAGGATGCTTAAGGACTGTCTCACCGTTACACTTTGTGGCGAATAGGTATCTCTCCAGCAGTATTAGAGGTTCATCCAAACTGGACATGAGGGGAGGGATAATCCAGAAATACTCAGACATCCATGAAGGTCTTTAGCTAATTGACATGACTGCGGGATCCAGGGATTATCAATATTTTCATTTGAAATTAATATTATTTTATACATTTTAGGTAATAGCTACCAGAGGCAGGCTAGAGACAAAGACTGAGCCTTTCTTCAAATGCGTAGTTTAAGCTGAGCTGTCACTGTTTGATGCTGACACCTTTGCAAAGTGTTTGAGCAGGACAACATTGTAACATGAAGAAAAAACAAAAGCTGCATTCATTTTGATTTTATTTTCATCACTTGGTAATTTTTTTTTTGTAAGATTATTTTTTTGGGCTTTTCCACCTTTAATTTTGATAGGACAGCTAGGTGAGAAAGGAGAGAGAGAGGGGGAAGACATGCAGGAAATCATCACAGGTCGGATTCGAACCCTGGACCTCTGCGTCGAGGAATAAACCTCTCAGTATATGTGCGCCTGCTCTACCCACTGATCCAACCCGGCCACAGAATAAATGATGTTTTATTTACTTGTCATGCCACTAAGTGGCGCATCCCACACCGAATTACATGATACCAATACAAACGTAATTTCATCCACAGCTTCCGGTCCCAATGTCCACACACAACATGCTCTACTCTGCACAAAATAAAGAATAAAGAAAACATATTACAGCAGCCACAGCATGATAGTGTAACCCATACATTGTCCATACAAGTAAATAAATAACAGGGAGTGTTAGCATGCTAACATTCTGGACCAAGATGGTGAACGTAGGTTTACCTGCTAAATATCAACATGTTGGCATTGTCACTGTGAGCGTGTTACCAAGCTAACAAGCTTAGCATTTAGCACAGCCTCACAGAGCCATTGTGTCCTCTCTTTGCTTTCAGGTTGACTTTGACGACGGGAACTGCCCGACATATCACAACCAGATCAAAGGCATTCATAACATTTTGAAGGCGGTTTACAACCAGTTCCCCAGTAAGTATGTATCAACTCATTACAGGAATATGTGTGCGGCTGCACATATGTCAGGCAGGTCACTGTCCTGTCCTGTACCATTGAAACTTTTTAACACTTCACGACTGAGTGTTAGATAAGACTCATATACATCACAATACTGCACAAAGTGCAACTTGCACAAACGTAAGTTTTACTTCCATCTTCATAAATACTACAGTATTTAACCCTTGTGTTTTCCTCGGGTCAAATTTGACCAGTTTCCAATGTTTTTTACATCAGAAATATGGGTTTCTTTCAACCAAATTGCCCAAAAATGACACGCATGCATTGATGGAGGTTGTATGGAACCCATTTTATAGCATTTTAAAAAAACGGTTGTTTAAATGGTTTCAAAACAGTGTCAAGACTAAACTTTGACATAAACCAGTCTGTGATCTACTCAACATCCTCTGATCTTAACTATTAGTCAAAATAATTCATAATTTCTGCTTTGTTTTAACTAAACAAAAATAGGTATAATGTCATATCAGTTTTTCAGTATTTACCATGAATAAAAAAATTGTTGAAATAAGTGACAAAAACGTTTAAAAAGAAAGCGTCAAAGGCATCGGAAAAAGCACCCAAAAAAATCTATTTTGAGGACAACAAGTTCATGGTCGATGGGAAGACAACACAAGGGTTAAGTAGTTTTATTCCCAACTTGTATATACGTTTGTACATTTTTTGCTTTGTATTTTTAAAATATTTGTTCTTATATCCTATTTATTATTTCTTGTATATTCTGTACATGTGCTGTGTCTGATATTTTGCCACTGTAGCACTGGAATTTCCCAATTTGGGAACATAAAAGTCTATCTAATCTAATGTGTTGGCAGATGTTCCACCCATATCTCAGGCTCCGGTGCTGATGCTTCGTCCTCGCGCCTGGAACATGCTGGAGCACAACATGATGGTAGGTGGTGTGAATAATGTTACATTCCACATCCCATTCTGTGACAACTCTGAAGAAAGTCATTCTCATCTGCTTCAATTATTTCCTAAATGGCAACGCTGTTTCCTATCTGTGTGAACAAACCTTGGGACAATCCTTCTGCCCATCCTGACTCTTTCCTATCTTACTCCACATCATCTACACTGCTCAGCATAAGTGAATACACCCATGCTAAAGTTGACTAAAAAGAGGAATAAAAAAAATCATCTTTTGGAAATTGATCTTAATGCCTTAATTAGGTAAAATCCAATCTTTAAGGACACCAATTTTCTTTGTGAATGAATAATGTATCGTAAATAAATAAATGTTCTTCCTTAAAATACAGGGGCATAAGTAAGTACACCCCTATGTTAAATTCCCATAGAGGCAGGCAGATTTTTATTTTAAATAGCCCCACATCATCACATACCCTTCACCATACCTAGAGATTGGCATGGGGTACTTTCCATAAGATCATCTCTCAATGAAAATCAAACCAGCTATTAGGCTAACTGAAATAAAACCATGCCAATCTCTAGGTATGGTGAAGGGTATGTGATGATGTGGGGCTATTTTAATTCCAAAGGCCAAGGGAACTTTATCAGGATGCATAGTATCCTGGATCCATGAAATAACTGGCCTTTAAAAATAAAAATCTGCCGTAAACTGTAAATGAATGGAGCGATTGTTAGAGAATATGTATACCCTTGCGTGTCTCATTAAACCTTTAGAACATTGTGAACTGAACCCTGCTGCGCGTCACTTTGTTCTCCGAGATCTCGCCACTGCTTCCAGAATCGACTCACCGAGTATAACATCTGCATTTTATGCAGCCGGTGCAGTTGAAGTGGTTAAATGGAAATAAAACTACACTAAGAAAGACTGTAGAGCTGGGATGTGATTTGGTAATGTGACTTTGGCGAATCCTGGTGGTAGTATCAAAGAAGACAATGTGTCGGAAAACTGACAAAACGTCTGCTCTCAGAATATTTATATATATATATATATATATATATATATATATATATATATATATATATATATATTTATTTAACCTTTATTTATTCAGGGAAGGTTCACTGAGAGGCAGCCTCTATTTTGCAGGAACGCCCTAATCACATTCACACGGTTACACATTCATACCTGGAAGCTGCCCAGTACAACCACAGTCTGATCTGCTGGCCACTGAGCAGCTCCACTGGAACCATTGGAGATTAAGGGCCTTGCTCATGTGCACCTCAGTGGTGGTAATGAGGGAGGGACAAGCGCTGCTCTTTCACTTTCCCCACCCAGATTTTATCCTGTTGGTCTGGAGATTGAACCGACAACCTCCAGATTACAAGCTTGCGTCTCTAACCTTTAGGCCACCACTGCCCAATCACTGCCCAATGTATTTATAATATTTAAAACCAAATACCCACTTAAGAAAAAAAAGGTACAATTATCGGAGACACTGCAACACAGAGACAAGATGCACTGGACAGAGAGGGAATAATTATGATCGGTGTTCTCTTCAACTTCAACAAAACAGATGAACAATAACAGTAGTGATAATGTTCATTATGTATAAGACTCTAAGTCAAAACATATATGAATAGTAAAGAACAAAATAGTAAAGTGAAGTGCAAATTTCTTTGGAAGTTGGAATAAGGTTTGTTTTCATTAAGACATAAATAAGTTATAAAAAAGAAGCTGTCAAAACAAACCGGTAGATTTTAATAAAGGTACACTGATTTCACTAAAGGCCCTGACACACCAACCCGATAATCGGCCGTCAGACAGTCTGGGGAGGTTGGTGACTTGAGTCTGTTCGGTGTGTTCCGTGCCGTCGTCCTTCATTTTGGTCGACCTGACTTGCTGGGTCGGAGGGTGGGCAGTCGGACTCAATGACCAATCTGATTGGTGGAGTGCTAACCCGGAAATGACGAGCGGGATGAGTGACGAATGCCTCTCAAAATCTGACGAAAATCTTTTAAACTGACCTTTGTCGACCTGAAATGAAGACAGATTCAGCAACTGCATGGCCTATTTCTCGCTTAAAATGTTTTCAGAAACACGTTTCAGTGAACTTTTTTTGTAAAATACGAGATCGTATTTCGACCAAGCCGCCATTTCTATTGGCTGGAGAAGCCAGACCCACGTTTGTTATTTTTTGGGCGACAATACAGATTAGTGCCACCGGCTGTTATGGAGACATATTACGGCTCGCGTACGCGCAGAACCTACGTTCAAGTCGGCGTTGTTTCGGTGTGTTCCTTGGACCTCGGGGAGCCGACTGATCAGTCATACTGCCTTTTCTGCTGACGGTCGGCCATCGGGTTGGTGTGTCAGGGCCTTTAGAAGTGCTGTAATCTGTGAATATGGAGGTTTTGCCCATAGAAATATTTTTGTTTTATATATTTATATTTTATTTCTATGGTTTAGCCACTTGAAGCTTAATACATTCTATAATTAAAAACATACCCATCTTGTTACATAAGCTGATTATAATATTTTCATACAACATATGTTAAGATTTGACAGCTCTTTAATAAGCAACAGGCTTCAGCAATTGTTTCATCTGTGACAGTGTGGAGACGGCTGACTCTAAATGCATTTTACTGAACATTTAATGTAATGATTACCCGAGTAAATAGAATATTTAATAATAACCATCAGTAATAAATATGGTATATATATATGGTGTTGGATGTTGTGTGGTTGGTGGGAGATTAGTTGTTGATCTCAGAGTTTCTAAAGTCTTGGCTTTCAATTGAACTTCCAACAGAATATTCACGCTGGTTTGCTGGTCCAAGAAATGTTGGTAGAATTTGGGGGAACGGATATGTTTACTTATGATGAAGTTCTTTTTTTTAAGTAAAAATACCAAATATATACTGGTTCTAACTGCTGACATTTTTCCTATAGCGTCAGTCAAAATAAGCAGTTTAACAAAATCAACTTGGGGCTGTGATAACATGTTATGGGTATTTGTCATTAGTTTTGATGTGTTATCGGCTACATTAGTATATGAATTATCAAAAAGAAAATAAATATAGACTTTATGTGTGTTTGGCAGGTAGAGGGGAGGGAGGTTCCTGGTCCTCTCTTTGACTTTGGACTCCTCATGTTTCACTGTGGACAGACACTTTCTGCAAACCAGAGTGGACCCTTTTTCTACCTCTCAAAAGTAACACACACACACACACACACACACGCATGCAAGCACGCACACACACGCACGCACGCACACGCATGCATGCATACATACACACACGCACACACACACACACACACACACACACACACGCACGCACGCACGCACGCACACACACACACACACACACGCACGCACACACACACACACACACGCACGCACGCACACAAATACACACGCACGCATGCCAACACACACGCACATACACAAGCACACACACACACACACACACACACACAGGAGCAATTACGCACACACACACACACACACACACACACACACAGGAGCGTTTACGCACACACATACACACGCAAACAGGAGCACGTACGCACACACACATACGCACACACACACACACACACACACACACACACACACACACACACACATGAGCACACATACACACACGCACACACACACACACACACACACACACACACACACACACACACACATACACACACACACACACACACACACACAGATGATAATAGGTTTCTCTTGTGTTCCAGGTGGAGAGCTTCATGGAGGCCAGACTATGGAACAAGATATTTGTCTGGTGTCAACAGAAGGTCTGCACGTCTGTGACTGTTTATATCAATCATATCTTTTTCTGATGATGTTTGAACCTGATCATTGTGATTTTAATCCGTTTTCAGCAAAATCCTTTGTTTGAAGTGAGCAGATGAAACTACAGTAGGGCTGCCAGCAGACCGGTAAACTGGTCCTGTAGCTGTGAGGACAGGCAGACTAGGATGCCTCTATGAAGTGAGGAGAAAACACAAAAGTCAGTTCATTGCTGATTATAATCTGTATACGCACTGTAGGTTCAATGGGCCACTGTTCAGAAGAAAAACAATATCGGAGATTTTGAGGAGAAGAAAAAGTCACAATATTTTGAGAATCAAATCTTACTATTAGGAGAAGAAAACGGGAAGAAGTAGTGAACAGGTGAGAGCGTTCTGCCGCCTGAAGTTAAAAGTTTTACTTTACCAATAAGCACCTTATTATAAGAGAGTTTGGGATAGGGAAATGAAATGAAAGCAATTACATGAAGTATGAGTCACATATTGAGAGGTGCTCTGAGGCAGTGGCTGCAGCACAGCGGGGACTAGGATCGCAACACAACTTCATGGCATGAGAAAATAATTGGAGCCCGATGGGCTTTATGACTCTGGAAATGAAATGAGTTACTCTAGTCTCGCATAGCCAGACCTTCTTCCACGGCACTGCGGAGGAGGGTCTGGCTAGTCCACACAGCATTCCTGGATGGGAGAAAAACGTGCTCTGGTTTATTGGCATTTCTGTAAACCAATCACAATCGTCTTGGGCGGCGCTAAACTCCGCAAGGTGCCTCTGCAACGGTGCCTCTGCAAAATAGCCTCAGGAAGGAACTTGTGTAACATGTGTACGTTCAAAAGTAGTTTTAGTCGTGCAACAGAAATCTCTGATTGGACAGATAGTCTAGCTAGCTGTCTGGATTTACCCTGCAGAGATCTGAGGAGCAGTTAACCATAGTCCTCATAAATCCACCAGAGTTTAGAACGCCAACAAATCAATCAGTAGTATACTTCATGTTAAACATAAATATATACTGGTTCGATTACAGCAAAGACAACGTCGGCAAACAGTAGCCTATTTTGACGGCAAAATAGGCTACAGAATATTTTGTTCTGTATTGACAGATGCAATATTTGAAAATCAATAATTATTTATTATTTTTTTAAATTACATTTATATCTGCATTTATGTCAAAACCTAGAGACTTTCAAACATCAAAATGTCATTTATTAAATGTATTCGTGTGAAAATGACATAAAAATTGTCTTGTATTCTATTTTGCCTGGAGACGCTTCCAACGCGCTTGCGTGTCACGTGAAAAATAGGCGTCGGTCCTATTTGTGCTGACACACTCACACCACGCAGCCAGTGTGCAGCCGGCCTTAGTCACAGTTTACACTCAGCAAGCACATCCCCTGCTGTTCCTAAGCTTATTTTTTGCACACCAAATTATTTCGAGCCCATCAGACACCCTGTATGCTACACCGGCTCATTACACCCTTACAGAGGAGCCAAGATGTTCCTGTTCTATAATAGAAGTTTTTCTTAAAGTTTCACTTTGAGCATTTCTGCTTAAGCGTTGTTTATTGCAGCAATTTGACTTTCTGATTTCAAATGGCTATTTCATGAAATCCATTTGGCATTTTTTAACATTTATGAATGCCCTGATTATTGTGAGTAAAACAGAAATAATGCCTCCTATTTGTGTAGTTGTGTCTTAATGAATGTGTGTGTTATTGTGTGTGTGTGTGTGTGTGTGTGTGTGTGTGCATGCGTGTCCATGTGTGTGTGTGTGTGTGTGCATGCGTGTCCATGTGTGTGTGTGTGTGTGTGTGCATGTGTGTGTGTGTGTGTGTGTGTGTGTGTGTGTGTGTGGGTGTCTGCGTGGGTGCGTGCGTGTGCACGTGTGCCTGTGTGTGTATATGTGTGTCTGTGTGTGTGCGTGCATGTGTGTGTGCATGTGTGTGTTTGTGTGTGTGTGAGTGCACGTGCATGTGTGTGCGTGTGTGTTTGTGTGTCTGTGTGTGTGCGTGCATGTGTGTGTGCATGTTTGTGTGTGTATGAGTGCACGTGCATGTGTGTGTGTGTGTGTGTGTGTGTGTGTGTGTGTGTGTGCATGCTTGCGTGTGTGTGCATGCGTTTGCGTGTGTGTGTGTGTGTGTGTGTGTGTGTACCTGCGTGCGTGTGTGTGTTCATGTGTGCGTACGTGTGCCTGTGTGTGTGCATGTGTGTATGTATGTGTGTGCGTGTTCATGTGTGCGTACGTGTGCCTGTGTGTGTGTGTGTGTGTGTGTGCATGTGTGTATGTATGTGTGTGCGTGTGTGTGTGTGTGCATGTGTGTATGTATGTGTGTGCGTGCGTGTGTGTGTGTGTGTTTGCGTGTGCGTTTGTGTGTGTGTGTGTGTGTGTGTGTAGCTGGGCCTTCCACTGGGCAGCATCAAGGCGACAGTGCTGATTGAAAACGTTTTAGCAGCGTTTGAGATGGAGGAGATTCTCTACGAGCTGCGAGAGCATTCAGCGGGACTCAACTGTGGCATCTGGGATTATTCAGCCTCCTTTGTCAACAAGTTTGGTGAGCCAAACCCCCATGTTTGACACTGAGTCATTGGGTTAGGGTTAGGCCGGTTACACACTGGCTGCGTCGCGTGAGCGTGGCGTTTCTGTTGCGTGTCAGCTGCGTGGATTTACACACCAGAAACGTGGCTGACGCGCTGCTGCTACTAGCCTTGTCTAGCCTTGTTTCCCATTGATAAAATGAAATACCATGTTAAACATAAATATATACCGATTTGATTACAGCAAATACAACGTCGGCAGTATTGACGGCAAAATAGGCTACAGAATATTTCGTTCTGTATTGACAGGTGCAATATTAGAAAATCTTTTTTTTTTTTTTTTTAAATTACATTTATATCAAAACCTAGATACTTTCAAACATCAACATATCATTTATTAATATCTATTAGTGTCAAAATGACATATAAACATCTTTTCCTATTCTATTTTGCCTGGAAACGCTTCCAACACGCTTGCGTGTCGCGTGAAAAATAGGCGTCGGTCCTATTTCTAGCATGCGCGCGTTTTCTTGAGCCGCGCCTGAGACGTGCGTGTCACGCAGGCAGTGTGTAAGCTCTAACCTGTTAACATGGGAGCCGAAATATAAACGGACACGCCACGCAGCTGACACGCTTGCGCGACGCATCCAGTGTGTAACCGGCCTCAGAGTTAGGGTTGCAGAGAGTGTTGACGTTTTTAAAGGCAAACTTAAAATCTACCTTCTTATTCAGGTGTTTTAATAAACAACTTATTTATTAATTTTCTGCTTGTGTTATGGTCTATTTATTTATTTATTTATTTATATGTAGTGTGTTTTAGTTATTTTTATAATTTTTTATTCTACTTATTTATATGTCTGTATTTTATGGATTGTTTTTAATAATCTACAGTTTATGTAGTTATTAGCCACTGTTTAGAACTTTTATTTATGTTATATTATTATATTATATTTTATAAATATATTTTTATTTATTTATTTATATATTTAAATATCTTTTGGTTTTTAAGTGTCTTGCCTCTGGTGTTTCCTCACTTATGATGACGTTTCCTCAGCTCGGTTCCTGTTTTTACAGTAATGAATTCATAATTGTTGATTTAGCGGGCAGTGGGGGGGTGTATGGGGCTGGGGGGAGGGATATTGTGTTATGTATGTATATCTGTGTGTGATGGAGTGTTTTTATTATTATGAATACGTTTTTACAATAAGCAATTTGTACACAAACGGTAAAAAAAGGCAGTCCTTGTCTCATTGAGCTCCAGAGGTCATGTATTTCTGCTGCAGGCCACCGCCAGGCCTTCCTGCTGCCCGACCGCAGTAAATATGTCAACATGGAGAAGCGTTTCCTGCGCAGCTACATGGAGCTGCTGGTTCAGACGTGTCATCGGAGGGGAGCGCTGGCCACAGGAGGCATGGCTGCCCCGCTGCTGCCTCCGGACCCACTCAGTGACTCCCATAGGAGAGTGCTGGCTGCTGTCAGCAGGTAGGAACATCACACACACACATGTTCATGAGACTGAGTGAGAAAAGCATTGCAGTGCAGAAGCAGAGCCATCATCCCCATCAACAGTCTCTCTGGTTATCCAGGCACTAGTCTCGCATTGCCAGACCTTCCTCCACAGCGCTGCTGAGAAAGGTCTGGCTAGTTCACACAGCATTCTGGGATGGAAGAACAACATGCTCTGGTTTATTGGCATTTCTTTAAACCAATCGCAATCATCTTGGACGGCGCTAAGCGCCGGACGGAGCCACGGTGCCTCTGCAAAATAGCCTCGGGAAGGAACTTGTTTTGGTGGAACGTGTACGTTCAAAAGTTGTTTTAGTCGTGCAACAGAAAACTCAGATTGGACAGTTAGTCTAGCTAGCTGTCTGGATTCACCCTGCAGAGATCTGAGGAGCAGTTAACCATAGTCCTCAGAAATCTACCGGAGTTTAGAACGCCAACACAAAGAAAGAGGAAGGTAACGGACATCCGGCCGCAAAGAGGGACATCCGGCGAAATTTCCGGCACCACCAGAGCAATCCCGGAAATGTCACGTTGCAGATGTAGACTATCGTCACATTGCCGGCATTTTTAAACTGAAATATGGCTGTCTTCTCCCACCTATCAGACTGAAGCTGCTGGAGATCCAGGCAGGTGTGGACGGCTTCATGGTGTATGATCTGAGCTTGATCGACCCCATGCAGAAAGTAAGCACTGGATCGTGAGCCACACAGAACTTTCTACCAACACAGAGTGGAGAATAACAACTTGTAATTCTTCACCTCTTCCAGCTCTTCCGGCTGAACACTGAAGGTGATAACCAGCTTAACCAGCTTCGCCATGACGTCACCGTGACTCCGGATGACCTACTGTCCATGCCTTCGGTCAGTCGCTGCACTCTACACACTTAGAGCCCCGTGCATGAATATGGTGCTGCTTTACTAACTGCACATATTATTGAGAGGACTTGACACAGTCCCTTCCCTAAATTAATTGATTATTATTAATTGTTGACCCATTAGAGGGCACTCTTGGTTTACAGAAAAAGGCTCAAGGAATGGCTTTGATTAACCCTCCTGTTGTCCTCGGGTCAAATGGGACCCATTTTCAAAAAGTTTTTATATCAGAATTTGGGTTTCTTTCAACCAAATTGTCAAAATAAATAACGTGGATTGTTCCATAAAACGCTCTTCAGAAGTAAAATAAATGATCAGTTCACTACTTTTATTGAATTTGGAGGATTTTTCAATTTTATAGCATATGGAGAAAAAAAATTATAAAAGAATGTCAAAAAGAACAACAAAAACGTCGAAGGAATTGCAGCAAAAATTATTATTATTTTTTTTATATAGACCCAGAAAAACAAAATGTTGCATGGTCGACGGGAAGACAACACAAGGGTTAAGTTTAAGCTTATTTTGAACATGTACATTTCGGTACAAGCAAGGCAACCAACAAAAACAAAATACTCAGCAAATTCAATATTCAATATTATTGTAAATGATTGAAATAAGGATTTCCATGTTCCAAAAGGAGTTGGAAGAACTTAAAAAAACTTTTCTGGTCCTACCCCCTTTTTTCTACTTTTCTACTTTAGTTATATACAAACAATTAAATTTTTCACTAATTTATCTACTTGCAGGCACATATACACATGTATACACACATACATATACACATTTTGTTTTCTTTTTTCTTTCACCAAGCGGTGTCCGTGTTTGACCTGTCAGTTAATTCAAACCGAATAATAACCCATCTAAACTAGACATAATATGTAACCCCAAGAACAATTCAATATCAATTCAGTGTGCTTTTAAGCCTTTGTTTAACAGAGAGCACCATCTATTGGGCTTAGTTTTCATATGCATATAGTGTCTCAACTGTGCACCTCACCTTTTTTTTTGCACTACTTATTTTATTTCATGTTGTTATATTTTTTACGTATATGTTGGCGCTGGGAAAGGAGTTTCTTTTAATCTCATTGTACATGTGTATAGTGACAATAAAAATGCATTCATTCATTCTAAATAAAGAAAATCCAATGCACTGTCCAAAATCTCCCTTTAGGTGTTCCTTTTTAATGCATTTAATTCAATTTTATTTATAGTGTCAAATATTAAAGGTGCTCTAAGCGATAAAAATTTTTTTTGTCACAGACAGCAAACATCTCCTCACTATCCGCGAGCTGCCTGTCCCCTGAACACACTGTAAAAAAACGCGGTCTCTATAGACAGCCCATGCAGGCTCCACAAACGTCAACAAAAACAAACTGGCCAACCTGCACCACCAAACATAACAAACAGCGTTCCAGCCAATAACCGACAAGAAGGAGTTGGTCGAGGCATCACCGCAGCAGCGTTAGCACGTAGGCTACTTCCACGTGTGTTTCAGGAAGCACGGAAGGGAGGGGGAGGGGACGGGATGAGGAGGAGGGAGGGGCGAGCCAGCCTCTGTTTTGTTTGACAATACTTTGAACGTCAACAAGACGTAACGTCACCCAACATCGCTTAGAGTACCTTTAAAAGAAGTTATCATAGGACACATTACAGATAGAGTAGGTCTAGACCTCACTCTATAATTTACAATTCCCCCAACAGCAAACATTTGGTGCCACAGCGGCGAGGAAAAAAATGAATGAACTCAGATAGATGAATACAGTATGTATGATGTAATACTGACCTCTAATAATCAGGTATATTTTGTTTTTCCTCAGGGAGGAGTCACTCTTTATGGTTTGAAGTACAACATTGCAGTTGGTGTCCTCTTTATTAATGCTTGGCTATCAGGTATGTACGTGCACATATTCTGGTTCAGCTCATCATTACTGTGTGGACTGTTAACAGTTAGCATGCTCGGCTTCCCAGGTGAAGGCCACTTTTTCTACAGAGGCCAGGTGGAAGATTCAGCCACAGCCGAGATTTCTAGATCACAGGTGGGTTTCGGATCACACGACCCACCCCTTAGCACCTGTCCCTGAGGGGCATAACTTACTGCAAAGACAGAGCAGAAAGCACAGAGGGAAGGCCTCCTAAATCCTATAAATAGATATTTTTATTATTAGAAACCCTATTATGCTTTTTGTTGTTTCTCTTCCCGTCTTTTAGTGTGTTATATAGTTTTTTGTGTATGTAATAGATGTATAAAGTACAAAATAACATTTTTGTGTGTGTGTCTGTGTGTGTGTGTGTGTGTGTGTGTGTGTGTGTGAGTGTGTGTGTATGTGTATGTGTGTGTGTGCCAGGTGTGGCAGTGGATCTGTCATCAGACTCGTCTGGAGGACGACGGCCGGGTAGTGAGCCGGCGGCTGGTGACGGAGCTCACCGAGCAGCTACTAGTGGAGCTCAGTGCTCTCCGTCCCTCTGGGAGGTAAGATGAGGACATGTGTCCATTGTAATCATGGGCTCCATTGACTTTAAATTGTTTAAAGCCCTGCTCTGTAAACTATACGGCCCATGCTCTCTTTTGAGAAATAAGTATTTCATATTTTTATCTGCGGAGATATCGCTATATCAAAATGGTTTCACTTTCAACCGGTTTGCAAAGTAATCACAGTTGTATCATAAGCTGACTTTGACACTGACAAACAGCAACCCAACACAAAAGAGTCAGACTTTGAACCATGAGCCACTTTAGTTGTGTCTGTGTGGCACTGCCCTGAGAAAAAAAAAAAAAGAACCGTTAAAATGTTATGGATTACAAAAAAAACAGGTCAACGTTAGCATGATGACATCCATCCATCCATCTTCTTCCGCTTATCCGGGGTCAGGTCGCGGGGGCAGCAGCTCCAGCAGAGGAATCCAAACTTCCCTTTCCCGAACCACATTAACCAGCTCTGACTGGGGGATCCCAAGGCGTTCCCAGGCCAAGGTGGAGATATAATCACTCCACATAGTCCTGGGTCTTCCCCGAGGCCTCCTCCAAGCTGGACGTGCATAGAACCTTTCCCTAGGGAGGCGCCCAGGGGGCATCACTACTAGATGCTGAACCACCTCAACTGGCTCCTTTCGACGCAAAGGAGTAGCGGCTCTACTCCGAGCTCCTCATGGATGACTGAGCTTCTCCCCTAACTCTAAGGGAGACCCCAGCCACCCTCCTGAGGAAACCCATTTTGGCCGCTTGTACCCGTGATCTTGTTCTTTCAGTCATGACCATAGGTGAGAGTAGGAATGAAAACTGACTGGTAGATTGAGAGCTTTGCCTTCTGGCTCAGCTCTCTTTTTGCCACAGCGGTGCAACACAGTAAGTCAAAATTCTGATTGTGAGAAAGACAAATGTTGGCAAATCATAACTCTGACTTAACATGACATTTATCTTTCCGAAACTTTTTGTCTTTTCCAGTTGGGAGTGGGTTTCTGTGGTTCTTTGTCTCACTGGATGTCTTCTGTTTCTCTGTCTTCTTCAGGGATAAACAGAGGCTACTCACAGCAGCAGACATGTTCCTGGAGGTGGTTTTGAAGAGAGATTTCCCAGAGTTCATCACCACCTACTTGAATCAGGAGCACACCTTCCTCAGCTCCCAGAGCAGTGGACAGACGGAGGCTCTGGCCACAGACATGCCCCGGCCCAAACTGTGACGGTCACGGCAGTTGAATAAAAAAGCTTGCCTTGCTTTATATCTGAAGAATTAAATGCATGCCACCCTGCTAAGTTTGGTTTCTGGAAAGCCATGACTTGTTACATCATAAATCAGGAGTCAGGACCCAAACTCTGAAATACAATATCAATCAGTCATTAGATATGACACCAATAGCACAGTTATAGTAAGACTAATACAAGTTTAAAAGTTGGGATAATGATGCATACGCAGCATGAAAGCAGCATCAAAGTACTGATGGACTGGAGGTAGAGACAGTCTGAGCAAGTGTTCAGTACAAAAAAACAGTGGTGGTGGTGGTGGTGGGGGGGGGGTCGCTTCGGGTACCAGTGATACATGAACTATTAACATATTCTCACGCCCATCGCGTCAAAAAGCAAAGCTTGGTCAGGTACCTTCGGCACTTGTTATCAACGAAAAAAGTCTCTTTTAGCGTCATATTTAGACCTGTTTGGTCAGGACTCTTGGCGGCAAGAAGAACAGGACGAAATCGTTGGTGGGGTTACAAAAGGTACGGTCTCCTGGGTGAAAGTCCTGTTGATTGACCCATCCACCAACCTCCTTGCACAGATTTTCTGTCTTTCATACTATTCTCTACCGTTGTGTCTCTTAACACTACGTCATCTTACAGCACCGTGGTCGAGCTGCTGCTCTGCCCTCTGCGTTCCATACAGATGCTGAAGGGTGATTTTTGCGTCGGTATCTGACGCTGAGAGACACTGACGCTGAGAGACACTGACCAAGAGTTGGGAGTGAGAACGGGTTGGAACTACAGTTTGAGTGTGAAGGTTTATCATATGCCAAGACCAGGTACAGCAGTTTATGTAAATACTAACCCTAACCCAAACCATTATAGGTGCACCATGGTCAACGTCTTCTGAAAATGAAGAAGTGTGGGCACAAAGTTCAAACCACCACTTCTGTGTGACTATGCAGTCTTTCACAATTGTATACACACTAAAATTGAAAATGTGCCTGTTGAAACGTGCCTATTGGGAACGGCCGATTGTTGGGCCTGTGGTGTTGCTGCGTGCAGCTTTCTTCTCGAACAACTTCATACTCGTCGCTGCGCTTCCTCTGGTCCTGAGATGCCAGGCCATCACATAGCAGCGTCCCCTGCCAGTGCTAGACTATACACATCAATGTGCTAACAGCTAGCTATTTGGGACCATGCTATTTCCTGGAACAAAAGGGTTCAATTTGAAAGTTCCATCACTGATGAAATTAGCTTGCTAAAATGTAACATCTCCGGTCTCGCTTTCTTCATCTGTGGGTGTGTTCTACTCCCGCCTGCAAACATTCTGACATGTGGTGGAATGTAACTAAGTACATTTACTCAAGTACTGCACTATACTCTTCTGAGGTACTTGTACTTTAAAGGTTGGAGGAAACTGAGGCGCTCAAGACCAACCTTAGTACACCAGGATCCCCAAACTGGAGAGCTCCGGAGGGACACTCTACACACCCGAGCCACACTCCATGCAGACTGCATAGTTGCAGAGTAATTGCACTTCACTTAGAATTTCTATTTTCTGCACTTTATACTTCTACTCCTCTACATCTCAGAGGCAAATATTGTACTCTTTATTGCACTTTGTCAGCACTAGTTAATTTGCAGATTTCGATTATTAAAGCAAAATATAATCCACTTATAAATGATATTGTATTATTATAAATTAAACTACCCAGCAGTATAACATAATTAAGTCCCAGCTTTACCAGCTGCAACAATAATGTGATTAACACATGAATGCATCACTAATTATTATTCAGTCATATAATATACTGTATATTATTCTGCATATAAGCCTCTTTCCGACCAAGTAGTTACAGGAACGTAGTTATAGGAACAGTCCACTTCTAAACAGTTCTACTAACTTCTCTCCCCCAAAACAGTTTTTACCATTTGCATTCACACTGGCCAAGTGGCCATAGGAACTGACCTTTTGTTATTATAATCACAGCCATCTAACTACCACTATGCGGAAAAGGGAAAAGACCCTGCCCTGAAGTAGGAGCTCAAAGAGTTACAGGAACTGTGGCCAGAGGAACTTAATAATCCCCAAATTGGACCAGTCAGAACAGGAGAAAAAAAGGGTTCTAGGAACGTTATGTTCTAGGAACTGCAAAAATCCTTCCGGTCGGAAAGCGGCTATAGAGTACTTTTATTTTAGTACTTTTTCGTCTAAACGCAGCCGCTGTCTGGTAGAATATCAGAATATGGTGTGACGTGGGCAGCAAGGTTTTTGAGTCAAATACTAAATACATCCAAAATGTGTCTAACCTGAAAATAATCGAAGCAAAGCAATTTCAACAATGGTTTATTTAGAGCCGTCAATTATCAATCCAACCAAAGCACTGAGAGTTAAAACAAAATAAATTACAACATAAAACAATGAAAGAAATATCCTAAATGATAAAAAAAATGACTGAATGTGGAACTTTAAACAGTGTGTAGTTGTCAGAGCTGATGGGCCTTGGTGTTAAATTATCACACATTTGATTTCATAGCCAATGAGGGGGAGCCGGTGTTGTCCAGCCCGGGGGACGAAGAGATATCTCTGCGTTTGGTGTTCGGAAGAAGCCTTGCTGCTGAATTACAATATCCAGGGCAAGAGGAGCTGAAGGCACAGACAAACAGCCAATTAAAATATGTGATATAAGATCAAATATTTTAGCCTGTTAATTTCTGCTTCTGGGAATAGGAGACAGAATTTAGGCAAAAATATAATTTTAGACAGCAGTATCGCAGTAAAAGCCTATTCCCTGACATCAGTATCATGTAAGACGTATTTGAGTTGTATATCAGCATGTCCTCCTGGCCTTTATGTATTTTATAACTCTGCATCCATTCACTTTAAACAAATAAAGGAGAATAATTTTATTTGACCAATGCTTTTCCACACATATATATATATATTACATGTACTTTAGTATTTTCCCATCTTTTTAATGGCATTTCCTTGAAATGAAATGAAAAATCCATTGTACAATGTCCCTTCATTAAAAAAGAATATCATACCAACTTTCTAATAACCAACATTATAACTGAACAGCCAACATCAGAACACATGTCAGGCGTCAGCTGTCGGGAGTCAATGCTAAAAATAACTCTCTTGAATAAATACTGTGAAAGTATTGTCTCATTAGCTCAGAGAGTTATTAAGACTGGCTCCCGGCTGGCTAATTTGTTAACGTCTACGTTGGATGCATTGAGCCTGTTAATCAGTGCTGTTGTGGGGTCAGCAGTGGTTTGGCAGTGCTCAGAGCCCGGTACACAATAACCTTAAGCTTTAAGCCTAAAAAAGACTTCTGGTTGCAGTTACACACATGAAATGCAAGTGAACATGAGCCCATGATCCCGCCTGGGTATCCAGCTAAATAACAACCATATTGGTTCAGTCAGACACATGTGAGATGGACAGCTGATAAATAGGGCTGTGTAGGTTTATTAATAAGGTGGTGATGAATAAAGATAATGGCTCATGAAGAGTCTCACCATTAGCTCTAAATGATCTGTGCAAATAAAATAATACTTACTTACTAACCTGATGGTTAAATGGCCAGCTAGAATTGTTTTGTTCCAAGAACGTTCTAAGAATGTTATCATGCACTGTTCTCGTAATGTTTTTAGTGGGAAGTTTTCTTTTGGTTCCCAGAATCTTCTTTTTTTTTAAAGGTAGGATAACATTCTATAAAAACATTCTAAAAATGTTTGGTGAAAACCTTTTTAAAACGTTAATGCCTAACATCCTTTAAGCCCAGTACAGACCAAAGATTTGTGACGATACGAGTTGAAACTTGCAACTACTTGCAACGAGCCCGTCTGCAGCGTTCTGAGACCTGCCAGTTCACACCAATGAGACAAGACGAGACAATCTATCATCTCCATAGCAACGACTCTTCGTACTCCCGTTCTAACTTTCGACTTGTAGCTGGATATATCATTTGTTTCGTCTAAATATGAATGTGGATAACGTTAGTGATATTGAGATGCTTACTACAAGACACGTTTTATTTCTCTGATTCACGGCTTTGTTCTAACGTTCTTCAGTCACTCTCTATCTCGCTTGACAATATAACGTTACCGTGCATTCGGGCGGTCGAAGAGGCTCCGTCTAAAACTCTACAATGTCGACCAGCTGTAACATTAAAATAAAATGGATTATTGATCATTTCATTTCTATAGTTTATAGCTGACTTTACCATCTGACTTCTCTATTGGCTGTTGAAGCAGGTGACGTCTCTTATGTTCTAAAACCAGCCTCTGGAGACTCGACCAGCTGAGTCGCAGCGACACCAGCTGAGATGGGCCAGTTCAGACCGCTGCAACTTTTCCCTGCAACGTTCTAAACAGTTTCGTCCTGTCTGAACTGGGCTTTAAACGTTCTCTGAACATTAGATTACAACCTTTCCTTTAAAACATTATTAGAACTTGTGGGTAACGTTAGCCAATGTGGTGGGAACGTTCCCTGCTAGCTGGGTGCTTTATATGGCTACCACCTCAGCTACCTGAGACAGGTAATGGAAACAACTCAAATACGATAATAATGATTTGGGCCCTGATTATTTCAGTCGAGCACCTGCAGCATGAATCCATATTTCCTGGAACCGTCCCAAACTCCATATGCTGCCCCCTGAATATTTGTATAGAGTCTATTTTTACTGATAGCAATGCTAACACTCATACTGCTTTGTATTCTGGCCATTGGAGTCTATATTCACAGCCATGTTGAAGCCACATGACTGTTCTGTGGTCGGTGCAAACGTTGCCTACAGCATCGGTTAGCTCGTGATTGGGCAAAATCGTTTGAAGCAGTTTGTGTTGCGTTGTGTTAGTTGTAGAAGGAGAACACAGTGGCCTTGGCTTTCTTCTGTACTGCTGAGAGTTTTGATCTTAAAATTCATATCCTGGGAAGGAAGTGTGTCATGGTCATGGTCGGTGTGACCCGGTTGCCTCTTTTGGTCTTGCCGGTCTTGCTGAGGCCGATGTACATGCCGGGGTAGGCAGCTGATTCATACGCGTTATAGTTGTTGGCCAAGAGATTCTCCTTGAACTTGCATTCATCGTTGTAGTGGCCCTGAGGAGAGAAAGACGAGGAAAATGTATTGAAATGTATTGAACATTTTCTGGTACAGGATATAAAATCCTCTGTTCCAGACTCAAACAACACAAAACCAAAAATGATATCAACAAATTTGAAAGCACATTCCGTTCATGTTTAAAAATTACTTACATTTCATAAATAAGTTACATAAATTACAAACCAGCTTTATAATTGTACATTACATCTTTTTTTCTTTTAACACACACTATGTATACACCCTATTCTTCTGATTCTTCTGGAAGCTCCTTCCATGGTTTTACAGCACAAAGTCTGAAGAAATTCTTTCTTTTCAGACAAGCATGTTCTGTGGTAAAGCTTTAAATAATTCCCTCTTTAATCATACCTCCATCGGTCCAAAAATGAAAGATATATATCTGTATATAATATAAGCTTATACACCTCAATCATATCTTTTCTGTATCTTCTGTATACAAGAGTCGGTAAGCTTAGTTTTCTCAATCTTTCTTCATACAACATATGTTTCATTCCTGGGATTAATTCAGTAGCTCTTCTCTGGACCTTTTCAATATTTTCTACATATTTTAATTCATAAAACAAAGTGATCATTTATCAAATCAATACTAATCATTGTTTCAGTTTCTGGAATGTGGCCATTGTTTAGGACGGTTTGTAAGACAACTTCCACCTTTCCTGATGACACATCAGAATCATAATTCACAAACACTGATCCTTTAAGGCACGTGGCAGTTTTTCCTTCATCAACATCTGTTTTTCCAGCTATATGAGTTTTCACTCATTAATAAAAGGCCATTTACATTCAGTTTTTTGAGTACAGATTGGCACACACATTTGGAAATAATATTGCTACAATAATATGCCCATGAAAGGGTTGCAACAGACAATACAATGTACCCGCCTACACCAGAAGATATGGACACTGTTGTGGTATTGTGTATTGCATCCACCATGACAAATATTGCTCAGTTTCTTGTTAGAATGAGACATTTTTTCCCCCCAATTGTCCAATTTTCTAAGTTTCCATTTCATTGTTTAAACTAAATCATGTTTGTAGTAATAAAGAGAAAAGGACTTCATAACATGAAAAATATTTCTTTTCAAAAGAAAGGGATCTTGTTAAAATCAGGAGTTTGTCTCATGGTGGCAGCAGCTGTAAGCGGACACATGCAGGTTAGAGAAGGCGACAGCAGGCCACCCTGTCCTACGGAGAAGCATTTCAGTTCTACACACAGTCAGATATCTTAGCTGTGTGGAGAAATGGTATCAGGGTTAGGAGCTGTCCTCGTTGTGTCACCCTCACCATAGATACTTATACTTAGAGTTGTTCCTATACTGATACCAGTATCTGAAAACCCTCTGATACTGCCTGAAATGCTGGTATCGGTATCGGCGAGTACTGGAGATTATGCACCGATCCGATACCACAAAATTTTGCCTTTTATGATATTTTAATTACGTGTCATGCCACTAAGTGGCCCCATCCCACACAGAATTACATGACACCAATAAAAAAGTTATTTCATCCACAGCTTCCGCTCTCAATGTCCACACACAACATACTCTACTCTGCACAAAATAAAGAATAAAGAAAACATATTACAGCAGCCACAACACAATAGTGTAACCCATACATTGTCCAACAAGAACTAACCATTTCATACTGAAGAAGATCTACTTTAAATTTGTTTATTTATGGGTTTTTTTCTGTTATCACTGACTGTCAAACTGGATTATAAAAGAAAGTTCTATGGCATTCATTGTTTGTGTTTGTTCATGTTTCACAAAGAGTTTAACCTGAGCCAGGCCGACAACAATGACGGCAATCATCACATCCATACAGGGATAGTAATAGACAGCTGTTAAAACATAATAAAATATGTGACACACTGGTATTGGATCGGTACTTGGTATGGGAAAGCAAAAAATGGTACTTATAATACTAGTATAAACTAATATAAGGAGGGAGACCCCACAGTGGCTTGGCAGGCTCCCTCACAGAGGTCTGTGAGCAGCTTCAGCCAAAGGTCAATTTATCGCCCCCCCCCCAACCAACCACCTACCTACAGGCCTGCTGTTAGATGAGTAAGTGGATGACTAACTGTTGGATGACTAACTGGTTTTTGGATTATGACTGCATTAGCCTCAGGTAGCATTCACAACAACTTTAACTGGAGCTGATCACTCCAATGTTACCAAATAAAACATTACACCTGTGGCTCGGGGCCAGAGGAAACCACGTACCATCACTGAGACATGCAATAAAATCAGACAGAAGCAGCGGACACCGGGGATCTGCGTCATCTGGATATTAATAGTTCTCATACTTTTAGATCCCATTTCTGAGCATTGTATTTGAATTATTATTAGTTTCATCTCAGTTTAATTATTTGTTATTGTTATTAGAACAATTGTTATTTGAAATTAATTTGAACAGTTATGGGTTGTTTATTTCCAAGCAAATAAAAAAAAATTATTTAAAATTTATTAAATAATTAAGTTATTTTAAAATGTTCTCTGTGATGTGGAGTAAATGTGTGTTAGATATAACACATAAACAGTTCAGTGTCTATAATCTGATCATAAGGCTAAATGAATTTTTTAAGATTGTATTTATTGATGTTTTTTTGACAACATATGAACAAAATATATAAAAATCAACACCCAAAATACAAATGAAACAAACAAGCATGCTCACATACACACGTACAGACTAGAGTGCGGATCGGGCAGCATTTTTCTGTCCGAGCCCGGCCCGAGCCTGACACAGTTAAAATCTCGTTTTTTTTTCTCATACTAATGACACATGTGCGCTTGTTTGTGTGGAAAGTCCACTTTTACTTTTAAGCAACTGTAGGAAGACATTCGGAAATGTCACCAGATGAGCGCATCAGCGCACACGGGGCAACAAGCGCACGTTAACACAGGCGTGCACCTACATAATAAGCTTTTTTAAATTTAAAATGTTCAATGCCTTATCGCGCTGATGTGACAGAGCCCGACCCGAACCCCAACATCATTTCTAAATATCTGTCCGAACCTGGCCCGTTGGATACCGTCGGGTCCCGACAGACACACACAAACACAAGGGGGGGGAGAGGTACAAGTATGCCCAACTCATCTTAACCCCAAGCCAAAGAAACCGAAACCCAAAGATGTCCAGTAGTATGCATACAAAAAACAAAGACCGGCATAGACCAAATCAGTGCATACTTACTTGCATAAATAAAATCAAATTGGGTCCAGATATTGCAAAAAGGGGCCCCAGGATTCTTCCCATTTATGCTAATGTTTTGACATGCAGACATCGAAAAAAGTCAAATATCTTTGACTGTATACTGCATGTCGCTTTTGTCGTCATTTTTGTAGCTTTTTACGACTTTTTTGTGGCTTTCTCAGACGTTTTTGTGATTTTTTAAATTTTTATTAATTTGTTGTTTTTGTAACTTTTTGTTGCTTTTTTTTTTCATTCTTTTCGACTTTTGTCACAATTCGGTTGACATAAAGCACTAAAAAGTCACCAAAGAGTTCCTTAGCTATCATAGAGTTTAGCAAATCAAGCAAAACGATGATTAAATTTTTTTTACATGTTTCACAGCCTGAATATGCAATCTCTCTGGTTCTGGGGGAATTTCTGAGTCTCGCGTAATAACAGTCTGAAAACAGTTTCCTGTCTGTTTGGTTTGGCGAACAACAAGGGGGCCAAAATTTATTGTGAACCTACATTGTAACGCGGGCCAAATCAGAGAGGGGCTGGTTTCGGCCCCCGGGCCTTGAGTTTGAGACATGTGGTCTAGATGTTCTGGATTCTGGATGTACGAGGCAGACGGCTGCGTGAGTCTGTTTCAAAGTGTTCACATTAGGCGTGCAATCGTTAGATGGCTGTTGGACGAGGGCTCATGTTGCACCTTGCCAAAGTTGTTGGTCTGTTCTGTATCGTCAAGGTGCCGTGCACAGATCTCTGACACCTCACATCTACACTTGCATGTCTACACAGGTAACAGTGTGTTCAAATCACACCATCACTAACGGACACCTTAATAATACTGTTACTGCTCATTGAAACATCTCGTCAGGTGTTTCCCAATGTGACAAGCTGGAGGATGCTGCGGTACGATACTGTCATTAGGCAGTGGCCCCATTGCATCATCAAATATGTGTCCCAAATCTATATATCAATGTAAAGCATTTTAAATCAGAAACAGATCTTTAGTATGAGATGTAAACTCTTTGAACTTGTGGATCCCTGAGAAACATATACATCACATTTGATTACAGTATAGCAAACTTGATTTGTGAAGATTTTCAGAAAATAAGCCGCATCATAACATAAATTGGCGGCAAATCTTGTGATCAGAATTGTCTGATCTCTTTAGTTTCTGTTGCATGCAGTTCTTGCCTGACAAGTGAGTGAGACTTTGAACCTATCTGCCAAGTGTGCTGCTGGAGGGGCTTCTGAGATCTGGATACATTTAGGGAAGTGTATTAATAGTGATAAGATGAAAAAGAGACTGAATAAGAGTAACAGTAACAATCCTGCTTTACTTTAGCAACAACAATCACAGCACAACTCTTTTTTTTTTGCTATTTTAGATGACATTTTATAAGTTACAATTCTACTTGATCTCATATTGAATCGGATGGCATCATATTGTAATTAATGTAACATCGCAAAGTTTGCATCATAACTTAACTTTTGTGGGGCGACCTCTATCTCACCCAGTAGCGTCTGCCCCCCATGTAGGCTGAGTCCTTTGCAGTGGCCGTGGGTTCAAGTCCAACCCGCGGCCCTTTGCTCCGTGTCATACCCCCTCTCTCTCCCCTTTCCTGTCTTCAAGCTATCCTGTCAATTAAAGGCCATAAAAAGCCACAAAACATTATCATTATTGCCAGAAAAGTTTGAATGGAGGTCATAATGCAATATCTCCCACATGAGCAACAGAATAGTGTAATGTGATGTTTTAATCCTGATACACACAGTGGACAGATGTGTCTAAGCTGCTGCTTCACGTAGCTGCAGGGATTTCATGAACTGAAAGAGGTTTTCTCACACACACACACACACACACACACACACTCACACACACACACGCACGCACACACACACACACACACACACACACACACACACACACACACACACACACACACACACACACACAAGCACGCACGCACACACACACACACACACACACACACACACACACACACAAGCACACACGCACACACACACACACACACACACACACACACACACACACGTAAAGCAGCTGTGGACAGTTAGTGAGAAGAATCACTCTTTCATTTATAGATCAGTGCAGACAGATTTTCTGTAATTTCTGGTTGGAGTATGTTGTATCTGATTAAAATGCTTTATTTACATTTTTAAACATTATTTTGTAATACCTGTTCATGCAGGTTGTTAGTTTAGCTTCTGGTCCACATCATCCCCCATTACTACTTACAGTGCCACTAGCAGAATCAAGCCCGTAGGTTCAGCTAGTTGAAGCTCAGGTCCGAGATGAGCTTTTTTTTACTTTGTTCGCAGACAGGGGACTCAACTACCTTAAGGAATCTTTCCATACTTCAGTGAACATCCAGGTTACAGCATTCAGATGTGTAGAAACCAGAGACCCTCACACATCCCAGCATGGAGATGATGCTGTTTGACTTTCCACCATATCATTACACTGCTTATGGAAGACATCTGTGCAAAGAATTCTGCCACTTTCAGTTCAGGTCACACATCTTGTAACAAATGAACGAGGCCTGATCCGTTCTTACCGAGCCGTAGAGTTTCCCTTTGTCGCTCATGGCGATGAAGAGGCCGCTTCTCACTCCAAACAGAGTCAGCACTCCTCTCTCCACGGGGGACATTTCTAGAAGGCCTAGGATAAAACATGGAAATGATCAGCAGCATAAACGGAAGTTCAAAGTAAATGGGACACTAATAATGCTTACTAAGATTGCCTCAGAAGGGCTGTATAGTCCCAAAAAGATTTGAACAGGAGCAGTGGAAAGCCCCTGAATAATGTTCATGTATCCTCAGCATCTTGCATAAGTGATGCACTTCATGTTTTTGTTTTAAAGCACATTTATCTTTCATTACATTACATGTCATTTAGCTGACACTTTCGTCCAAAGTGACTTACAATTGCTATATATATGTCAGAGGTCACACACCTCTGGAGCAACTAGGAGTTAAGTGTCTTGCTCAGGGACACATTGGTTGATGTATCACAGTGGGAATTGAACCCAGATCTCCCACACCAAAGGCATGTGTCATATCCACTGCACCATCACCACCCCAGGTATTTAAACTGTAGGCCTTAAACAGAAGGTGGCTGATTCATGTGTTGCACTTTGAACTAAACAGAAAACATTTACACATGTAGTATCTGAAGAGCCTATACGGTTAAAGTTTGTGTAAAGCTCAAATGTGCTAAGACATCATGAGCATTGTGTTAGTGACCTAAGATTAATGATTTTCCTCTCAGTGGAGTGATGTGTTGAAAAGGATGTTCTATTTGATTCTGTGATTGGTGGCTGAGTGGGATCAATGATTTTATATGTAGTGTTGGAGCCCCCCAAAGAGACTCTGACCTCAAAGGGACTCAGACCTTTATTTGCCAACTCACATCTATTTACTTTATCTAACATGTTACCTAAACGTACCCCTTATAAACCATGTTCTTGCTGCAGCAAGACAGAGTGGCCGTTTTGACTGAGGTACTCTCCGGGCTTTCCATGGAGTCTGCAAATTGATGCTGGAATCTTTGATGTAATAAACCTTTTATAATCAGGATCAGTGTCAGCGAATACTTCTTCCATAAAGCACCACAGCAACGAAACTAAAGATAACACACACACTACAGGCCAATCCACATGCAAAGAGTTTTTAGAAGCAATTCTCTTGACAGACACGCTTCCTCTTCATCAAATGTACCACACTAACTTCTTCTGGCTAGCTTAGTGAAGCATATTCTCCACAGACAGCTGTTGAAATCACACATTATATGTTGTGAACCTATTAATGGTATATGTGCTATCGCTATGAACTGAAGACAGATGTCTGGGCTGGTGCAGGTGCAGAGAGCTAGAAGTCCTGGGAGTTAGTTTACACTGAAGGCCACAGCTCTTAGCTTTAGTCACATCACAAACAGAGGGAGACACCAACATGTGGCGCTATCTGGTATTACAGTAGAACCACATTACTAAACTCTGACTGCTACACCGCAGTCTATATACGCGATGGTCCACTTCTGGGATTGCTCTGGTGGCGCCGGAAATTCCGCCTGATGTCACTCATTTCGGCCGGATGTCCGTCACCTTCCTCTTTCTTTGCGTTGGCGTTCTAAACTCCGGTGGATTTATGAGGACTATGGTTAACTGCTCCTCAGATCTCTGCAGGGTAAATCCAGACAGCTAGCTAGACTATCTGTCCAATCTGAGTTTTCTGTTGCACGACTAAAACAACCTTTGAACGTACACATGTTCCACCAAAACAAGTTCCTTCCCCAAAGCTATTTTGCAGAGGCACCGTGGCTCCGTCCGGCGCTTAGCGCCGCCCAAGATGATTGTGATTGGTTTAAAGAAATGCCAATAAACCAGAGCAAGTTTGTATCCTATACCGGAGTGCTGTGTGCACTAGCCAGACCCTCCTCCGCAGCGCTGTGGAGGAAGGTCTGGCAATGTGAGACTAGCTACACCGCTACAGTTTTTGCTGCTGACAGGCAGCCAAACAGAGGTAAGACTGGATTGATCCCCAAGAACAGAGAAAGCAGAGATGTTAGGGCTAGTCACGGCCAGCAGCTGGCCTTCCCACAGATAAAGGTAGTCTGTGTGAGTCTGGGACTTGGTCAGTCTGAAAACACTGATCTGAAATTGCTTAACATCAGTGTATAGCTTCTGTCCGACCTCTAGTCTGGATTTGAAATGCTGTGTAGAGTGGCTGATTATACTCAGCAGGGATGACTTGTTGGCTTATCATGTCAGTATTCCAACTGAATAATTGCTTGAATTGTAATTAGAAGAAATGCATCACTTATCACAAGTCGTAATCACATCATCGGTGTAACCAGAGCGCTGGGTCTCTGGCAGGAAGTCACTCAGAATGGGATGGAAATATGAGAGTCTTATAAAAATAATAATGCAGATTTAGGTAAAATGAAGTAAAATATTTTTCATCATTCATTCCTTCGGTCAGGTACAGTTAGAGTGCCCATAAAGAGGTTATTTTCTGACTCCTCATGTACCTGTTAGCAGATATTTTGTGTTATTATGTTACAAGAGTAAAATCCTTCAGGTTCTGTTATCAAAGGCTACATTTGGAATGAATGTAATCGGCCTCTACGGGGTCATAAAAGTTATCTAGCACAGAATATACGATCTGTTCACAGAGCATATCTAAATATTTTCAAATAAACAGAACATGAAGAAGACTTTATTGTCATGTTTCCGGCTAAACATCTGAGCTAATGAACTAGAAATCCAGACGTTTCCCATCATGCGCAAAAACTGCTGCTGCCTCTATCTTGTGACGTTATATATGACATCACAGCAAGTCGGCATCAAGTTGGACAGAAATCCAACACACACACACACACACACACACACACACACACACACACACACACACACACACACACACACACACACACACACACACACACACACACACACCCTGAATCAGTATAAAGGACTGTGCAGTTTGTAAATGACACCACCAGAAGCTCTGTTTGATATATTGAATATCATATTTTACATTTAGGAATCGTTGCTCCACATTTTCCAGTAATGCCCAAGTGAATTCCATATTATCTATTCACATAAACTGACCAGATATTATTGGACATGCTTTGCATTTAATTGTTAAAATAAGCACATATTTGCTAATGAAAAAGCATTTAAACAACCCATACAGAAACCACTGGACCCAATGGCCCCAATCTACTTACTCAAGTCTTGGTTACATTTGTACATTTATTTGAAAGGCAAAATGACTTACTGTATCTGTTTTCATTATGCACGCCTGTGATCTTGCCGTTCGGTAAGACCTGAATGTGGAAGCCAATGCCCACGTTACAGTAAAGCCTTCTCAGTCTCTTTATCCCCAGCAGGTATTCTCCGTCTCTAGCTGTCTCCTCCCTCTTGTCCCAGGAGCCATCCCGAGCCACTGGCCCGCCAGTCCCTATGCTCCGTCTCTTACTGCTGATGACTGGCAGCGGAGCAAAGGAGCTGCACAGGAGGATGCCATAGAGCAGCAGAGGGAGCTTGGAACCTGGCGATGACATCCTCTGCTCACTAATCGCAGATACACTACTGTTGAGTATTACTAAGATCAATCAAATGTTCACTTTGAACAAAATTGGTCATAAAAATCGTTCCGGCTTCAGTCTCTCAGAGAAAACCCATGAAGAAAAGGTCTCAACTTCTGCACTCTTTAAAGCCAAGAGAAAAGTTTCAATGTGCATATTTAGACATCTCTAAAAGCTGAACCCATTAGGGGTCCAGTTTGCCAGTGAGTTGTCTCCGGTTTCCTCCTCAGGTAGATCCAGCAGACAGACAGCAGACTTATATGTGCCCCATATTACATCACACACCACCTGCTGTCCTGTTTGTCTGTGAGTCACAGATGCTGTAGAAGCACACAAACTCAGAAATACATAAAACACATAGTGACAGAAAACAAAAGGGAACACGCAAGTACACAGAAACACAGAGCAGTGAAGTATCAGCATCCATGAAAGGTGTTTTAGACTTGTATGCACGTCTGTAAACCTTAAAACACAAAGGGGAAAAAAAATATGTTGCAACCAAGGCTGAAATCATAGGTGGGGAGGACATGGAGCTCTACAATAGGTATAAAAATATGACTAATATAACAAATCATTTACAATTATTTAAGGTTAAGATAATGAACAGCCAACGGAAAATTAAAATAAGGCAATTATGGTCAAAGTTGCTGATCTGGGAAAAGTTCTGGCATGTTTTATTTGCGATCTTATGGAGATACATACACTACCCACAATCCTAAGTGTAACAGCAACATCTCTGATTGGTCCATCTCGCTGTTACCATGAAAAGGTTTAGCGTTTTTCTGTATGCGCGAAACCCCGACCAGCTACAGCGAGCTTCTACCATTGAAGTCTATGAAGTTATTGTACACAGTGTTATACTTTTGACTTTTATGACATTTTCAAAACGTTCTTTTTGCGCCAACTCAAATATGTTATGGTCACGATTCCTCTTATAGCTGGTTGACTTGGTTCCAGGCTTAAAACTTTTTATATAAGGGACAGTTGGTTATTTATTTAAGGGGCCACCGGAGGAGTTTTGGGACCTTTAGTCAAAATAGACCTGACCCTCCCTTCACCAGCAATACATTTTGGATGACCCTCCAACATGATTGGGAGAAAAGGGATGACCCTCCCCAACAATTTATTGTACTGGTTTGCGCTTGGCAAAGATGTACAGATTCTCATTGTTTATTTACAGCCATGATGTATGTGAATAAACCTCTGCATTCTCATCTGACGCATCACACTCCTCTGTTATGGTGTGGTGGCCATGTTGTGGAAACACAATAAGCATGGAAACTAAATGCACACTTTCTGCATTACTTCAAATACTAAGTTACTCATCTAGTATCTAGTATTCACATGAAATAAAACAATAAAACATTGAGACCATTCAACAAAACACACTGGGTAATTAAACACTGGTTGCTATGGACTCGTCACTAGGCTTCCTCAGTCATTGCATATTTTAGCATAGGTAAAGCTGCCAAAGCTGAACATTATCCAAAACTCCATTTCTCAGATGAGCGTCAATTTGGGAGCTTGCATGCTACCACTCCTTCCTTCTCAAATGCCTTGAAAAGGCTGTCCTTTGCACATTTTCACAAATAATTACCGGGACCGAAAGGATATACCTCCCATCTCATGCCTTCCCGGCTGCCGGCTGGTGCTGTCCACGGCGTGAGTTTCCGCTTTTCAAAATAAAAGCTTGCGTCTGGTCAGCTATGTTTTCGTACGGTGTTTTGGATGTTTTTGAACTAAACAGTACGGCAATCATGCTAATGAATAAAATTATTTTTTCAGCAGAAGTCTTAGTTACAACACGATTGAGCTAGCAAAGCAGTTTTGTGTTTATATGTGCGAGCGGGATTTATTCAGTTTGAGAAATTCCACGGTCTCTAAGCTACAGGTCTGGCTGACTAAACAGGGAGGGACCCATCTGCTAGCGATAGGGGCCGAGACTGAGAGAGCTACATGGAGCTACATGGATAAATACGCGCCAAACAAGCCACTTTGAAATTTTGCTCTTCTCATGAATCAAAAAATTGGATGACCCTCCCATCAACAAAGAATAAAAACACATGACCCTCCCCTAGTTTCCTCTGGTGGTCCATTCCATAAATACTGAACGGTCCCTAAGCAATATTTGAAATGTCAATGGAACAAATCAATGGGGAAAAACCCTTCCAGAACCAGAGTTGTTAAAAACGCACCGTTGAGCTCTATTTGTATCCAATAGCTGTTATGTGAAAAACAAAGAAGAATAAGAATGTTTTAGTATCTAACCAGTAGCTATATGTTGGATGCTCAGTGAAACACAGGACACAGCGATGGCGGCCACAGATGTAAGAGACTAGCTAAGTATCGGGACCATGCAGAATATAATGTACCATGTATATATTTGTCTCTGTTTCTGTATTATTTAATCTTATTAATGTTTAATATGTTTGTTTGTGTATGTATGCACCTATCACCAAGGCACATTCCACGTAGTATAACTACTGTGGCAATGAACTCCTTTCTGATTCTTGCACTTTGGAAACACGGGTTGTGTTCCTCAAGTCATTTAAGGATGCAACTATTGACTTTGAGTCCGATAACTTCGCTTCTAGCGCTTTTGTTGCCGTGGTCGCCAGACTCATTTAACCCTCGATGTTTTGCTGTCCAAAGTCGCCAACGTGTGTGCTTCACGTTTGGAAGAACTGATGGACGCTAGTCAGCAAAACCCCTCCACATGATGCTCCTGACTCTTGAGATCAGATTGCTACGGATGTGTTCCAGTCATTGTCCGATGCACAATAAGACAAATATATGTTTGGATGGAAACTGTGTTTGTTAGGTGAATGTAATTAAAGTAAATACAAGTATTTCAAAGATGCATTTAGATTTAATGTTGTTCATTTAAGTTTAAGTTGAGTACAGTAAATGTATGCTGGGTCATCAAACAATAACAAATATGAATGGCAATATAAATTGTCAATATGATTAATATTTTCATCAACAACAAAAAGAAAAAAACAAGAAAAACAGAAAACAGAAGCCTCACTTTAAAGCTCATGTGATGTGAGTCATGTGCAAATGATGCTGTCTTGAAGGAGAAAGACGTTATAAAGATTTCCTTCACAACACGTTCCAGATGCTGGACACCACGCTGTTCAACAGCGGAGAGGGGGGCAACGGCACCGTCTCTCTTCGTCTCCCAAAAGTTACGGAGGATGCAGGTAGCTTTTACCACTCTCTGTGTAGTCTACATCCACAACATTCCATTTCTGGGATTGCTCCGGTGCCACCGGAAAATCCGCCAGATGTCAGATGTCTTTTTGGCAATGTGAGACTACTCTCTCTGCAACCTGTGGAAACACCCCCAGAAACCGGAATGGTTGGCAATAGCAAACATAACATTTTATCAACTTACTTAAAACTTTTAGGCAACATACATTCAAGATGAGTACTCTGTTTTCCTGGTGAACTGTTGGCTTCAACACCATTTAACTTGTAATACATACATGCATTCAACAGAGGTTACTGCAGTTTATATATTAAACATACACTCTTGGTTGTCAATGTTTCCCAATTGCAGATCACATTTCTGTTGCAACATGTTTGATTTTGGAGTTTTTGGTTTAGAAACCTTTATTGCAGATTTATCACGGTAGAAAGTGCAACTATACTCTATACTTTCTTGACTTCCAAATTATTTTAAATTGATGAACAATATAATTCATGGCTCAATTCATTATTTGTCCCTCTCTGTTCAGTACAGTACATATTTTTTCAGAAATGGTCCCATGATAGTCCACTGGAAAGGGAGGGACTTTGCCTCACTATTAGGGTTACTGCCTTGTTCAGAATGAAAAGACGAAGATGGAGAGAATGAGAAAAACTGTTAATTCCAAGGAAAACTACACTATCCACCGTTCCATCCATGAACCCAGATCAGCAGGTTTCTCAGGCCTGCCAGAGTCACAGTTTCTCCCACATGGCTGGGGGGAACTCTGTTGACGAGGTTTGATGTCAGAGCAAATGTTGATAAATGTTTACCCGCGTCACAGCTACTATGGTGTTTTCTCCCGGTGGGGGGGCTAGTCCTTCACATGTGTACACACATGATCTATCATTTGCCACTGTCTCTCTATCTCTGGGCCATGCATAAGCCCTACATGAGCAGTGCTATGACGCACCACGTGTCACATGACATCAGCCCTCCACTGCTGCTGTATTAATGTGCGTATGTGCAGACTAAATAGGCCAACATTTGTTGGTATGAATCACATTGTTGTTTACAATGTGTCTTTATGCTTGAGTTATTTGTGCGCTGCCCAGCAGCGGCAGAACTACCATAGAGTGAGAGCCTTCTACTGGAATAGTAGAATGTATCATAGATATAATAGAGATATAAAAATGAATGATAAATGCTGTGCCCCATTAAAATTACAGTATTTTATCACTTCCTTTATTCCACAAAACCCTGTGATATTTTTAACTATATTACTCACTCTCATCTAGACATTAAAAGCAGATCTCTCAGATGCCTACTACTGTATATACTCCCATCTAATTATGCCTTTTTATCACTGCTGCATTATGTGCTTCCCAGACCATGAAGATACCAAATGAACGAGCAGTGCATTTAAAATCAGGGTAATACAAACATGTAGATGGCTTGCAGCAGACTTTGTGCTGTTCCTTCATACGAATCCTTCAGTGATATGAAACAACTGGCGGAGGGTGGAGGAACCGGTGTTTCTGAAGTTTACGTGAAGTGACTTTTACAGTCTATGGTTCAGGCTCGAACACACGGAGCTCTGAAGCAGACCCGTGCGTCGCTTAATGTCCACTCTCTCTGTAAAAATAGAGATGAGCGCTGGCAGTGCTTGATTTGTAAAGTGGGAGATCCCGGAGCACGGAGGGGGGGTGGATCCGGCGACTCAAAACGGGGGTTGGAGGTAACAGAACAAAAAAAAAATTACACTGCCTACTTGCTTCTCTGACTAAAAAAACCTAAACAACGCTGTGTGTACATCAGGGCAATGTTTATTTTAATTTCAGAACATGCACTGCATGGGTACGAAATGTAATGTCTCCACATTCTTGATTGGCGGAAATTATTTTTTGCTTGTTTGGGATCCAACTTGCCAGCGTATTTGAACAAGTTAAGCAAACTTTGTTGTCTTTTTGACATTTTTCCCCTGAGTGAAATGAGGCTAACAGCAATCTCAACCAGCACAAGCGCGTGTGTCACTTGAAGTGCCACCCCTCCCTCCGTCCCTCTCCCCCCTCTGTCTTACCCTGAAAATTCACCTCAAAACGCATCGAAAATGCAAACACAAGATTTTTGTGGAACTTCTATGGGGTATAAAGACTAACAAGACAGATAACAACATTGAACACTACACAAACAGTAATTTATTTTTTTCATTTAGGCAATTCATTTTTCATAGTTACACAGGAGGTGCCGGATCCAATAAAAAAGGTTCCGGATCCAACGTCGGAGGTGCTGGAACATGTTCCAGCGTATTTCGGCTCAAATTAAGCCCTGAGCACTGGGCTTCCGTGGTCTGTGCAGCTTCAGGTAATTCTAATGGACGCGCTCAGTTGCGGGCATGCTGCTGCAGATGTGTCGCGCTTGTGCTCTATGAATTCCTGTCATTTTTACGGTTCTCCACTTTTGATGTGAAGCAGTGTTCAGCCGCTTCCCTGAACTTTGTCTCATCCAGAGATCAGAGACCCAAACGGTGCTCTGTGTCTGTCAGAAGGTCTGAGATCTACCATATCAGCTGAGCAATAACATAATGCATGGCAGACTGTTGATCAGGTAGATTGTTTCCTGAAATATTGCGACATTATTCTTGTAAAAGCCTACAATGACTTTATTTTTCTCAAAATATCACGCCTCGTCCAGATCTCAGAGAACACAGATGGGATGAGTTATATTTTGAATGTGCACATTTTGAACATGAGCAGAAATGTTGCTGAAACACATCTGTGCTATTAAAGTCCAGGGGGTTATTATTTAATTAACATGAATTATTATTGAGGTGAATAAGTGTCACATGCACATTTGAAGAGGTAACTTCGCAAACAAAAGTCGCAAAAGAGGAGGGAGGAGTAAATTATGCCTACATGTGTGCAGACTCAGTAATTAGTAAAATCAATCTACAGGAGAATAAATAGTTGAAAGCCATACAGAAAGCCTTACTGCATTATATTCCATTATGTTTTTATATTTGGATTGTCATCTATGTTTTCCTGTACATAAAGATATTTCCAGCATAAATTGATTCAGAAAAAGGTAGAAATAGCTGCATAAAAAGTCACCAGAATGCAGGAAATTAACTGTTTCTGGGGAAGGATCCCTAAAGCCTCCTCATCATATGTCAACTGACAAATCTGGAAACAACACATATGGCTTGGGGTTGTTTTATGTTTTTTATATTTTAGATTCTTCAATGTAGCTACCGTTTGCTTTGGTGACAGCTTTGTGTAGTTCTGGCATTCTCTCAGTCAGATGGTAGTCACATTAACTTGCATGGTAGCTGGATTCTCGCGGATTCACATATCACACGAACATCCATCTTGACAGGCTTCCAGTAAAAGTGTTTGTATCCAAACAGCAGTGAACCGAAACAACCAGTGTCCGGTGAGGAGCTACTGGCAGCTACGGCCGTGGTTTAGGTGTTTGTGACGGCCGCGGTTGTGTAGAGGTGGGGTTGTTACACAGTGCTATACAGTAAATGGCCCTATTCAACTACTTTTCAAATCCATATTATGGCTTGAACCACTCAACTAAGTAAAGAGAAACAACAGTCCATCATTACTTCAAGCCATGAAGGTCAGTCAATCTGGAAAAGTTCAAGAACTTTGAATGTATCCTCAAGTGCAGTCACAAAAGCCATCAAAATCTATGATTAAATTGGCTCCCATGAGGCCCGCCCCAGGAAAGGAAAACCAAGAGTTACCTGTGCTGCTGAGGATAAATTCATTAAAGTTACCAGCCTCAGAAACCGCAAATTAACAGCACCTCAGATTAGACCCCACATAAATGCTTCACAGAGGTCAAGAAGGAGACACATCTCAACACCAACTGTTGTATTTCGTACAGGCTTCGCCCTCTAAGATCTGTTGCTATTAGGTTTATCCCTCGCGCATGCACAGTCGTGAAGATTTCTCTCTTACGTCCGCAGTTACTGTATATTACAGCTGTGAGACCAGAGATCTACTCCCTATTTTTCTTCAGCGACAAGCAGTTTGAAGACTTCGAAGAACAGCGGTGTCTGCCTGTGTACCGATTGACAGACTGGCTACGTCCTGCCGCCAGATCTCCGCCTGAGCTGCGAGGCGTGCCTCGGCTCCGTTCGCTGGGCTGGCACCCCGCCGACCGCCAGCAGTTCTGCGCCCGTTTACCGACGGAGGAACTGAAGCGACAGACGATGGCAGCCGGGCGGACAGTCAGATAAGGTAAGGATACCACCAGCGGCCACACCCAGACATCCCGAAAGGAGATCTCTTTGGCGGGTAGGGGCCTGCTGACTTGGATCCCCCCAGAGATGGTTCTCTAGCCAGCACCGGCTCTCCCTCCTCCCTGTTGGGAGAACTGGAGCTCGAAACAGAAGAGGATTACGGAGCCCCGCCACTGCAGCTGTCTCGAACCCGGGAGACGGACGGCACCAATGTCTCGCTATGCACCATTCATCAGGGTCCAAGGCAACACGGAAACAGAGTTCCCAGCGGTCCCGCCACTGCGGCAGAGCCTGGCCTCCATCTTGCTTCCGAAGGCCACTTTTTTCGGCTGACGGAAGCCCACACTGCCATCTCCCAGGGACCAGGTCCATGCTCGTTTCACTAACCGCGTGCACCTGTGTGCCACCTAGGTGACTGCGGCGCAGAACAACATCGCTCTGTTGGCTCTGCCATGAACGCTAAGCCTTTGTCTGCCCCCCGGAGTTATATCGAGATCTGGCTGCACATTTCACAGCGGAACATCTGCCTGCACAGGTCATAACTCCCAGCCAATAGCAGACGTGTGCTCTTGGACTGTAACATACAGTAACTGTGGACGTAAGAGAGGCCCGTGCAGGGCACAAGGGCGCGAAAGAAATCTGGAGTTACAATACGTAACTATTGTTCAGAGGACACTTTGTGAATCTTCATGGTTGAATTGCTGCAAAGAAGACACTGCTGGAAAGAACAAACAGAAGAGAATTGCTTCGGCAAAGAAACACCAGGAATGGATATTAGACCAGTGGAAATCTGTACTTTGGTCTGATGAGTCGAAATGTGAGATTTTTGGTTCCAATCGGTGTGTATACGCAGAATCGGTGAGCTTTGATTTGCCTTGCTGGTGACATAAATTCAGGGCACACTTAACCAGCATGGCTACCACAGAATTCTACAGCACATGCCTTCCTATCTATTTTATTCTCGTCTTTTATCTAGTGGTATTTTTGAACAGATAACAGACATATTTCTGAAAATTTCTCCAACATGGGTGTGACATAGATTTTAT